>NC_143518.1:49354408-49543574 GCF_031878675.1 Megascapheus bottae | reverse complement strand
ATCAGAGGTCCCAGGAGATGAGCTGGACTAGGCTACACTGAGAAGGTGACACTGAGCAAGACTGGCAGGAGAAGTCTAAGCGCGGAGATTGGTGTGAAAGGAAGCTGAAGACTTTTGGAAAGCAGGAAGAGCCAGGATAAAATCCTGAGAGCAATGGAGTGTTTGGGGGAAGAGCGGAGGCTTAGGATGCTGAATAGAATGATAGGGAGTGGGAGGAAAAGGAGAAAGCTGACCAGGGTTGGGAAGAGATCTCATTTACTTTTGTGTCTCTGTTATCAGAGACTGACAATGTTCAGGGAATGCATGAATGAAGGAGTGAATGAAGAAATTAGTGAATGACACGCCAAAGGTGGAAGATACTCAGATCTAACTCTGATATTTCATTTGAGTGGACTCCATGACCACATTTTCTGAGTGCAAGCTTTTGAAACTTCATTCCATACAACCTTCCATGAGAAAAAGATCCCAAGGTCAGATCAGTTCTCCATTTTGTAGATCCATATGTGGTAACCTCGAAAACCAAAATCAGTAGGTAGATATCTCAGAAAATGACATTTCAACTCGGACTTTGGAGAAGATGTTCAACCACAGAGCTCGCTTATTCTTCTCATGTTGATTTCCCCCTGCCACAGACAGCCCACTGTCAATTCTCAGAGAATTCTGCAGGATGTATGTTGGGAAATATTGCTTTTGAGTGAAGAGTTAGCATCCGGGCCTTACCAGAAGGTCAACTCTCTCATCCTCCACACCCCTTGCCTCCATTCATTTCTACCCTTGCCATCCCTAGACCAACATAAATATGAGAATAGTTCTCTTACATTGAGTGGAATAAAATCCACTGCCTTGCAATTTCTGTCCCTGGACCTCTTAAACCACTAGTAGAAGAATTAATTAATGTTGGATTGTGGAAGCACCTCAGGTTTTCTTTAGATGAAGTCTGGCGATACAACTTTCTTGCTAAGCAGTTACTAAGACTTTGATTGTAGTTTCTTTATGTAAATTATCTTCATCCTAGGTTTTTTTTGTTGTGAGGACTAAGTAATATATGGGGAAATATCTAGCAGAGAGCCTGTGGGGTTACTCAGAAGAAGAACTCCCTCATCTGTTCCCTTCCACAATTCCTTTTGTAAATTTTAAAAATTTACATGTCACCCTGGAATCCTCTCTGATCTAGGCTAATGTCCCCAGTTTTTCTGACTGTAGCTACTGACTGTGTGCTGCAAAGATTGCATCAGTGACCATAGGTGTGGGTGTTTTCCATTCCCAGGCATCATATGAGAGAGAAGGCAGGACGGGTAACCCAATCCCACGGCCTTCCTGGACCTGAGAATCCATCTTACTTTTAAACTAAGGGTTAGAAAATAACCAAAGAAGGTCTTTAAGATCTTTCAGGGCAAGTATCACATCACTCTGGGTATGTGGAAATGGCTTCTTTTCCTTGATCACCATTATAAAGATTGGTATCTAACAAGTATCACAAATTTCCTCAACACAAATCTACACCTTCAGAATGAGATATAGATCTGATGGCTGTAGGTGAGGGGCACCTCAATTGAGAAGGCCAAGTTCATTTAGTTTGTTATCAATAATTTTGTGAATTCTTACTACTAAGAAGAATCTCTAGCAGCCATACTTAAACTTACAAAACAGCAATAGATTTTGTTTCTTAGCATTTCTTTTCTATGTGTATTTTTCCTAGAGCTGGGTAAGTTTTTTTTTTATGTGTAGAATAGTGGCAGTTTAAGAGGAGTGAAATTCATTCAGCGTTTCTTTGGCCCTTGACTGGTATACTTAATCCCATCAGGACCATACCCATTCCAGTCAATACACAGCTTACCTCTCCTACACATTTGCTTATTTATGTTTCATAGACATGGTAGGGAAAGCTGGGCACTTATGGCTCATTACTGTCATCCTTGTGACTCTAGAAGAGAAGATTGGGAGGATCATTGTTCAAGGCCAGCCTGGGCAGAAAGATAATGAGGCCTCTCTCTCAACAAAATGAAAGCAAAAAGACAGGGGCATTTGGCTCTCATTCCAGCAACATGAGGGAATATAAATAGGCGGATCATAGTCCAGATTTGCCTAAGGAAAAAAGTAAGACACTGACTCAAAATAACTAGAGCAAAAATGGCTGGAGGCAGAGCCCTGGTAGTAGAATGTCTGACTAGCAAGTGAAAAGTCGTTTGTTCAAACCCCAGTACCTATGAGAGAGAGGGACGCAAACAAACAAAAAAGCTTGGAGAGGAACCTCATGTTCTTCAGGTTTACAGATCTGTCATGGGCAGAAACAGTAAGTTTACTTATTCGATATTCAAATTCCCAGTTTTCAATATAGTGCTGGCTGATAAACTGATTTTAGCAATGCCATGAAAGACAATGAACACAGGTAGCCTCTTTATTCATGTCACATGCTTCAGCCATGTCTGGGAACTGAGTTAGGGGTAGATATTCTAAAGGGAACTTGTTTTCTGCCGACTCTTTCTTTTTGGTAAACTAGATCTTGGCCATTTGACCTTTAACAATCCACCTCTTCTGTCCAAGTTATTCCATTTCCTTTCCAGAAGCCTGGCTCAGAAAGGCTATTTCACATAATGACAAGCTTCAAATGCTCAATCTTGGCCTCCATACCTGGGCCACTTCCTTCTTGCTTACAAAGCAAGTTTTGTCTAGTTTCATTTTGTTTCCCATTCTTCCTATATATTTTTGTACGTTTAATTTGTAACATGTATACGCCTTCTCAAGTTGTAAATGTGCAAATGGGCCTGTAATTTTAAAACTGTATGGAAATAGAAAGAATTATACTTATGGCTTAGAGATGAGATAAAAAGAAGCTAAATGAAAAGTAAAAACTTTCTGCATATGTGCATGTGTCTATCTCTTTAAAAGAGTGAGGCCAGCTTCTTTTTCTCTTACATGTGGTCTGACCTCTTGGAAGTATATCATAAACATGTCATTGTCATCAGTCTATACAGATTGTGATGCATTAAAATGTCACCCAAGACAACAAAATGACAGCAATTCTAACAGAGAGAAGCTGGGAGGGGAAGAGAAATACAACTCAGCAGGAGTCTCTGTGCTTGGGATAAGGGAGTCATGATGTAAGGGTGGGGTAGAGGCTACTGGAATCCCAAACTCCTGAAGCCAAAGAGGAGTCCTAGGCAGAAGTTATCTCCTTTTCCAGAAAGCTCCCAACATGCCTGCCATGGAGCTATCATGACTTAGGTCTACTATCACTGATTCAACTTGAATCTGTCTGAGGTCTACTGTCTGATTCAACTTGAATTAAAATGACGCACTAAGCCAGGGGCCAGTGGCTCATGCCTGGAATCCTAACTACTCAAGTGGCTGAGATATAAGGATCACAGTTTGAAGCCAGCCTGGGCAGAAAGTCCATGAGACTCCTATCTCCAATAAACTACCCAGAAAAAGCTGGAAATGGTGCTGTGACTCAAGTGGTAGAGCTCTAGCCTTGAACAAAAAGAGTTCAACCCCAGAAATGGAAAAAAGGACAAAAAAAATTAATCAGAATTAACATCCATTGACAACCTCATAAGAACCAAATAGTTGTATTTTGAGATGTTCTTATAGTAACAAAAAGAGAAGGAAGAATATAAAATTATTTCATGTCTGCTAAGACTAGACCAATGATGCTTGTGTAGGATAGCGTCATTTACTGCCTGGTGGTTCTTCGGTTGTTCATCTACAGGAGTATACTCTGAGAACATGTCTTTGCTCAGAGAAACCCAGATGCACATACATGGGACAGCACACTGGGGTTGTGATTTAGAGATGTGAAATTATGTGCCTACTTTCATAGCAGATCCTCATTCCCATCAACCTGGACCACGAACAACATCAATGGTAGCCCACCTTTTATCAATGGCTCAATATGGATCCTTGGCTCCTATTTTTCTCATTTCCTCATTGCATCATAATATTAAGGGAACATTATCTGAGGAAGATGGCTTGAAAGCCAGCTATCCCAAGATCCTAGTCAATATGTAAATTGCTTCTACAAGAGCTGTCAGGGGTCTTCTAGCCTCTTGTTTGCTTTGGATTGTTGTTTTAAAAGTTTAGTATAATTTAACTGTATGAAGAGGTTTTATTGTAATATTTCCATATATGTATGTTAGTCAAATTCATCTCCTTTATTGTTCTTTTTTTAACCTCTACCTTCCTTTAACAATTCTTAATTGATTCATTAGGTTATTTTCACACAGGCGTGCAATGTGCTTTAATATTGGTGCTACTGGCAGCTAATGGCATTTTTTATTACCACAGAACTGAATGTCTTTGTCCTCCTTTTCTGTCAGATTTCTATGTTGAAATCATAACCCCCAATTAGGTAGTATTAGGAATTGGGGCCTTTGGCAAGTAATTGGATTTAGATGAGATCAAGAGGATGAGGATCCGAGGACAGAATTAGAGCCCTTATAAGAAAAGGGAGACACTTGAATTTCTTTTATCCCCATGCGGACACAGCCACATAGCAGAACCAGATTGTGTCTCCAGAACTTTAAGAGAAAAAATGCCAGCTATCCAGGTCATATAGTCTATAGTATCTTGTTAGATTATCCTGAGCTGAGGGGGATACCTTTCTATTGAAAGTATCTTACTATGTCTACTAGGCCTCACCTTTGATTTTCTTCTCTGGAACAATCCTTTTCATCCTGTCTTTTCATCCTGAACTTCTCCAACCTTACCAACCATTTGCTCACAATAAATGGGCACCTCTGAAAGAGCCCAGGAGTTGTCTGGGGATTCCAGATTCCAGACTTTTCCTTTTCTTTCCTTCCCATTCTCCTCCCCACCCCAGCTCTTATAGTATGCCATAAAGTTTCAGAGGAAAACTTCCCTTACTTTTCTTTTCAAATAAAATTTTCAATTATCACACATCCATCAAGTACAAGTCTGGTAATAAGACCTGTTAGGCAGTGGCCGTCTCATTACCAGCATGCTAATGGGGAGATCAGCCAATCTGGTGTGGTCTTCAGGCCCAACAGCTCAAGTCAGCATTAGCTACTGCTTAGAAAAAGGCCGCAAAACACCATCCCTAATGATTTAACAGCTTGTCTCCGAAAACACATTAACCAAGGGAGCTTTTAAATATTAAGAAATAATTATACCAACTCAGTGTTGTCCTTTCTCAAAATTACATCACATCAGGGCTCTGCTAGATAAATAAATTTAGTAAAAGAACTCAGGTCTTATAAAAATGAAAAACTGTACCCAATGAAATGTTATTTCCCGTTGATGGCAGAAAGGCGGACAGAGGGAAGGTAGAATTAATGAAAATATTCAGGCGACTTTCCCAAATGGATACTTAGAGTAAACCCTACCCTAGCTAAATTAATTCTCCATTATTGGCATTTCAATCTCTCTCTCTCTCTCTTCACTATCTCCAAACCATTTGGGATGGGAGTAGAATCGGAAGAAAGTAGAGGGTGCCCTGGGACCCATATGTTCTAGGCAAGCCAGCAAAGTCCATTTAAAGTCTACAGCTCAGAAGCCAAAAGAATTTGGCAACAACTTGTAGCTTTGAGTGTGCTTTACATTAAGGCAGAGAGGAATGGCCTTACCTTTACCTGAGTGGGAAAATAATTTGAGGACAGAAAAGACAGGTCTTGTCAGAGTCTTGTCAGTGCCCCCACACAGGAGGCACTGAACCAGAAACCCCATCATTAATCACTGTTTTCTTTGAGAAGAATTGCTGAAATTTCAAATGAGTCTGGACAGGATATTTTGCTCATTAAAACATGAATGTGAATTTCATATATTCTCCTTCTATACCCAAACAAGACCCTGGGTAATTTGAGGTCACTGGGCATGTAAGTAGGAAGGGCCTGGAGGAAGGAAATGGACTAGCATACTTCACAGTTTTGTTCCAGCCAAGGGCAAGGGGTAAACTTTAGGACTCCCATGTGTGCCTACTCCTTGTCCTGCCTGTTCACCTCCAGCCCTGACATGGGTTTGAGGCCAAGCAGACCTCAGTGACAGCTGAGCCAGAGTGCCTTCTCAGAGCACAGACCAAGCAAGTGGGGAAGTCACTTGGACTACAGATTTTTGTAAGGTAAACTCCCATCTAGGAAGCCCTTGGGTGTCATGCAAATTCACTTTTTCCATTGCTGTTTCCTCAGCTGCCTTTTTGATCACCTTTTGAAGTTAAGGGCATAGCTGCATATCCGTACATTTGTAGGCTTCCTTATGATTTGCTTAATTATTTGCTTTCTTTGGGGCCAGATTTGCTTCTGCTAGGCTCTGGGAGGCTCCAGCCTCACGTATCTGGTCTCCTTGCTGTGTCTAGATCAGCATTCCGAGCATTTTGATTCTGAATTCCAAGAGACTTGTCTCCCTCAAGCACACAGGCTTGAATATGAAGCTTTATTTGTATTTTATTTATTTATTAGACATCTCCCCAGAGATGTCTAGGTGCCTAATAGGAAATTAGTATCTAGAGTTTCTACTTTGTAATTCTCTGCAACCTTCATGTGTTCTGAGATTCACAGACTCAGAATCCAAGAATATGTCTATGGAAGCTCAAAGGAACAAAAATTGACCAGCTTTTCTATCATGTTTCTAGTCTATATTTAGGATTGAAGATGTTATCTTAAGTATATACTTTTATTTGTTTGATCCTTCTGAGAATAGGAATCATCCCAGAGATGTGCTTAAGGTAAGTAGTAAGCTGGATCTATGAAAAACTTTCAGTTGCATCCTCATTTCATTTAATAACTTCCCATTACCCTAGGCACAGGGAATTTGTAACAATCTTCCCCCCTTGTGCCCCTCGTTATCATGTGCCAGTACTGAGGCAGTGTCCCTTGGCTTTTTGGTTTTGTTGTTTTTTGGTTTTTCCTGAAGGACAGCACTCTACCACATCAGCTACAAATACAGTTCTGGCATTTTGGCAGTTAATTGGAGATGAGAATCTCCTTCTAAGACTGGCTTGGAACTGCAATTATCAGATCTCAATCTAAGAAGAAAATAAGGTTATAGGCATGAGGAACTGGTATCTGGCTATCAAAGATGTTTCTTATTGAATACAGACTTGGTCACCCTACTTTATAATTAATTATGCTCTAGGTTGTAATGACTGATGAAATGCACACTAAAGTTAAATCTATGACCATGAGTCCTAGTCTTCTTTTTTAAAAATCTCCCCCTCCTTTTTTAAAATCTGAGATGTACCATATTTGGTATATAATAGGCAGGAAATAAAGGCAGTCACCATCTCCTCACCAGGAATGAATATAGGCTTTATTCCCTACTTTAATTTTCTTTTTAAAAAAGTAGTCCTACATCCTTTACCATGGAAATAGAGCCTTCTGGCCACTGAATTCTAGATCAACATAAAAAGAGAGATTCCTCTATAGGATATGGAAACAAGAGCCTTATCTTGTGTGATTGTTGTTCTTAACCTGCTATGATATTCTCTTCTCTTTTGTTGCCCTTATGGTTAATCTCATATTGTTACTGTATCTGACTTTGTTATCTGGTATATTGTATATAATATACCTGGTATATTTATTTGACTATTTGAGATAGGAAAGGGAAGAGGGGAGGGGAAAAGGGTGATTGAGAGGGGGTGAAGGAAGGAAATGGGGACAAAAACCATGAAAAGGGGTATCAATGTATGAGAAGTAATGCACCTACTACCTGGCGAATGTAACTGTAACTCCTCTATACATTACCCCAACATTAAAAAATAAAAATAAAAATAAAGACAGGTTCCTTCAAATCATAAGAGAATAGTTTGCTGTGAATTTTGAAATTATGAGTATTCAGTTATTATTTTATCCATAACTCTGAAGGAGTAAATCTTACTGAAATGGATGTGTAAGGACTGGGGTTAGAGCTTGGGTACAGGGTATGTGTCTGCTATGTCCAAGGCCCTGCGTTTAATCTCCAGCATCACTGTACTATGAAAAAAGAAAGAAAGGAAGTAAGGAAAAAAGAAAGAAAGACTTTGCAGAAAAATAAGAAACAACAAATATAGTGATGCAGGGAACAAGAAACCTTTGTGCATTATTGGTGGGAATGTAAATGCATTCAGCCATTATGGAAATCAGTATTGGATTTCAGCAAAAACTATAGAAATGGAGCCACCATATGACTCAGCTAGATTACTCCTGGGAATCAGTCAGTACAGAGTAGTGATATCTGCATGTTTACATTTATCACGATACTATTCACAATAGCCAAATTATGCAATCAGCCTAAGTGCCCATTGACTGATGAATAGATAAAGAAAATGTGGTCTTCATACACAGAGACATTTTATTCAGCCACAAAGAAAGACAGCATCATGTTATTTGCAGGAAAATGGAACTAGAAATTATATATATATATACATATGTACATACATATATATGAAAATGTCATAGTGAAATCCATTATTTTGCATAATTATTATATGATAAACTTTTTAAAGTGATATTTTATGCCCCTTCTCTCTTCATTTCTCTTTCCATTCTACCCCTGTGTATTACTGTGGATGCTGTTGACTTAGATGAATTTGACATTTAGTGGCCATCAACTGATGGCATCAAATTAACAGCCATTATATTCTTTCATTGCTTTCTGTTTGCACTTGATTTTATTGATCTGTTAAGATTTTTATTCTTCAAAAAGACAATCAACATGCCATTTAATTTGGCCTCTGGACTATCCCTTCAGCACCAGAAGAGAGACATTTCCAGATGCAGTGAACACAGGTGGGGAGAAAGACTGTTACCTCTTTTGAAGAAGTGGGGGAAGAAATTGGGTAACGCTTTGATCAGTATCACTTCACCTCTGGACTTTCTATTACAGATGTTTGACACAGTCTGTTGGCAGATGGAGTAGGAAGATAAATGGGCTCATGTGAATAGCTTTCATATCAAAAGTAGATACAAGAGACATTCACATTATTTCATCCAGGAAATGTTATATCTGCAAGATTTGCCACTAACCATTGGGGGATCCTTTCAGGTTCGTGAGGCCAAAAGGTGAACCCAGCGGTACCTTTGGCTATGAATATTTCACGGCCTCTTTTCACTTGGGCTGTGTGCTGACTGAGGCCTTCTTCAGGATGAGTCCTCAGTTGACTGATGAATACAAAATGCCTTTCTTGAACAAAAGGCATTCAAGATTCGCTGAAGACAAGACAACCTACTTTGGTTTCTGTGTCTGGTACCAGGGTATCAACGGAGATAAAAAACACTGAGTGACAGGGAAGCAAAATACAGAATAACACAATCTATTGTCCTCTCATTGACTGGAAGTATAATGGGAAAGTTAGTGAGTCACGGCAATGTCATGGACCGCTGTGAACTTGGGAGAACTCAAGGATCAGAAAGTAACATGAAACAAGGAGGGAAATGGAGATAATATTGGGTTACTGAACATTCTCAAATTGTACTGAAACGCATCCCAGCCCTTTGGAGGGGGCATGTTTTTGACAAGGAAGACAATGGGAAGAAACTGGTGGCTGTAACAATATCACCGTTTTCTTTCACTATGGGCCGTAACGTGAACTTCTTAGGAGACACCTTCTTTCACCAACAGCTTTGTTGTGCAGTCTATTGAGGAGGCCGGAGACCAAAGTCATTGCCTTGTTCTGGGACTGTTTAAAACCAAGGAGCCTGCTTCTCTTAGCCAACGACAGCTGCTCTGTTGTGAATTACAGAGCAGGTTTGCAGCCAAGGGCAGAGGAAAGAAACTGAGAGGGAATGAGAGAAGCAGAGAGAGAGAATGCATGGGGTGAAGGATTTGGGGCATTAGTGTGAAAACACCGGGAAGGACAAAATGCAAGTGGCAGAGGAAAAAAGAGAAAAGGAATTTTCATAAGGAGGGGTGGGGAAGATGTGGATACTTGACTTCAGGAACAAAATATTAAATAATGATAAGATAATAACAACAATAGGAAGGGCTGAATAACTTTGGAATTACTTTTTGGAACCTGAAATTTGCCCTTGACTTACTTATTTTCTGTTAGAAAAAATAGTAGTCCTCCTAAGATTTCACAGGCTGGTTTTGAACTTTTTATTGCTCATGGAGGTAAACACCATTTCCTATGAGTTGTCCTTTGATTTACAAGAACCTGGGTTCAAATTCTAGATCAGTTACTGACTAGCTAAATTCTTTCTCAACTTCTTCTTCTTCTTCTTCTTCTTCTTCTTCTTCTTCTTCTTCTTCTTCTTCTTCTTCTTCTTCTTCTTCTTCTTCTTCTTCTTCATTTATTTTTTTGTAGGCTTAAACTCTGAGCCTGGACACTCTCTGAATTCTTCAGCTCAAAGCTAATGCTCTACCTCTTTGATCCACATCACCACTTCTTATTTTTTAGTGGTTAATTAGAGTCTCAGAGATTTGTATGCCCAAGCTGGCCTTGAACCATGGTCCTCAGATCTCAGCCCCCTGAACAGTTCAGCTAGGACTGCAGTCATGAGCCAGCAGTGCCTGACTGGAATAGAACTTCTGAATCTAGATTTGTGAAATCAAAACCAGCCTGGACAGAAAAATCTAAGGAGCATTTACTTCCAGTTCAACACAGAAAGCCAAATGCAGAGATATGGCTTAAGTGGTAGAGATCCAGCACTGAGCAATATAGCCAAATCTCTCTCTCTCTCTCTCTCTCTCTCTCTCTCTCTCTCTCTCTCTCTCTCTCTCTCTCTCTCTCTCTCTCTCTCTCTCTCTCACACCCACACACACACACACACACACACACACACACACACAGAATTTTATACGTACAAATTCCAACATCATGTGCTCTGAAAAGGGCAGATGACAGAGCCAGTGACCACTTCCCAAAGGCCCTGAGAACTGCAAAAGATAAAAATGGCAGGGGGAGGGAAAGGGGGATCCTTGTCATCAAAGACAACTTTGAATTTTAGAGGAAAAAAATAATACTGTCACCACCACCACTGCCACTACCACAACATCAATACCCGTGCTTACTTGATTATTTATAGCACTCTATTTATATTTTATTCAAACAGTCTACTTATAACTCAAGAGTTATAAGTAGAAATGTTATTTAACTTGTCTAAGCCTTCATTTTCTCTTGTACTAGGATAAAGCAATAGTACTAGTACTCAGTACTCTAATATTCTTCACCTTTCATACTCTTTGATTTTATTCAGCATCTGTCTTTACTATGCATGAGACATTTGAGACACTGTTGGAGACAGAATTGAACATGGTGGGTCCTGCAACCTCAAGGTTCCTTTCTAAGCTATGAGCTTCTGCAGAGCAATCATTATGCCATTCATCTCTGTACCTCTTCCCAGCCCCTCTCACATCTCTAGCTCATTCCTCACATATTATGCATGCTCAATGAATGTTTACTCAAATTACAAGAAAGGACAAAGCTATTCATGATAAGTAGTACAAAATAGAATGTGACAAATATCTTAGAATCAATAGAGCATGATGAAATAAGCCACCTGCTATGGTTTGGAACTGAAATGTTCTAAGAGATGTGTGTTGAAGGCTTGTTCCTAATCCTTGGCATTTTGAGAAGTGGTGGAACCTTTAAGATGTTGAAGCTTAATGAGAGGAAGTTAGGTCATTGAGGACATGCCCTTGAAAGAGATATTAAGACCCAGGCCCCTCCTCTTTCTCTGTCATTAAGCAAACAGATTCATTCATCATACAATTCTACCATGATGTATTGACTTCTCTTGGCCCTAAAAGTAATAGGCCAACAGAGCGGGCACTGAGATTTCTGGGAGCCCAAATAACTTTCTCTCCTTGTAAGTCATTGATCTTGAACTTTTTATTATAGTGATGGAACTGAGTAACATACCATTGGTAAAGGAGATTAAAAACAAGTCAGAGTGATCAGAACGGTTCCTTGGGGCAGTTGGCTTTTCATCTTGAAGGAGAGGGAGAAACCTAATGGGCACAAATACAGCAGCATAAAGAAATTCTGGATGGGGACCACTGTATCTCACCCAGAAAGTGGGGTGAGAGGGATAGCATTGCACAGATGAACAGAGGATGATGAAGTCAAATTATTAAGAGCCTCACATTTTTCAGCTTTGGATTTTAGACTGCAGTATAGGAAAGTCATATTTAAAGTTAGGGATAATACTGAGCATTGTATAAGACATTTTGATACACATTCATTTATTTAATTGCATTGAATTGGTGATTCCAAACAATTTTATCAGTTAGATAGGTTTATTGTATGTTACTCACATCTCAAGGCAAGTATTTAATAAAAGCACTTATCTTCCTTTTAAGATGAGGTAGTACAAGCAACTAAAACCAATCTTTAAAGCTTAATTTTAGCTTTCTTGGTAATCCCAAGAAATTTTTTTTACAGGAAGGAAGGATGGAAGGCAGGAAGAAAGAAAAGAAAGAAGGGAGAGAGGAAAGAAAGAAGGAAAAAGGAAAATGAAAAGAATAGAGAGAGGAAGGAAAAAATGGAGGGAGGAGGGTGAAAGAAGGAAATCTCATATTTTGAGGACTGTATGTCCTTTTTTAGATAGATGAGAAGAAATGACCACAAAGTCAAGTCTCACAGCCAGCTGAGTGAGATTCAGAACTACACACGTCTGCTCCTTTCCTTCACTATATGCTTAGTTGACACCAAAACCTTGTTTTTAGGAATCTGGACTTGATTTGGTAGATTCTTAAATTCCATGTGTTCTATATGTTCTCCAGCATTCTATTGATTTTTTTTCTGAAGGTGAAATTTCCAGCATTGGCAATGCTATTGTCATATCCTTTGTTGAGACAGTTCATTTAGGACGTTGGTTCTCCTGGGACACATCTCCAGGTGTTAGTTAAGTGTGCTAAAGAGATTTATTCCTAGACAAATTGGCTTTGAAATGTGAATGAACTCATCAGAGGAAATCCATGTGGTAAGTCTGGAGGGAAATAGTCGTTCTACTTTAGAAATGGGCTTTTATGAGTCATCTAATATGTAGCTTTTCCTACCACCCTTGGGTGCTTTCTGATTATATAGAAAAGTGACCATTTATCTTGGTTTAACTGAATGAGGTTGGAACTGGATCATCGAGATCAGGAAAAATGACATAGAGAAAGACTTTATAACTATGGAAGCATCTCATTTTTATTTTGACTGGAGATTTCTCAAAGTGTTATTTTGTCTCTTGAGAGAGGTGGCCACATCTCATCATCCACCAAGCAAGAATTTGCAGGTGAAGCCAGCTCAGTCTCTCCACTACTGAAGCAATATGTGCATCATCCTTTAGCTTCTCCTTAAAGAAGGATTTCTAGGAAACAAATAGAAAAGAGAAAGTTGAACTCAGGTTAACATGAAATAACAGAATATATATATATATCTTTAAAAATCCACTCAAGGACTTCAATTTCTATCCTAATGCATCTCAAGTGCACCATTTGAAGTATCTTGGAACATTGCAAGTTTCCCTTTTCTGCTAGATACTTTACTTACAGTTAGTCTCTGACCACTTCTAATATAAAACAAAACAAAACAAAAACAAAAACAAAAACAAAAAAATCCTCCCAAATGATTGTGTTCTTCATGAAAAGGAAAGTAGATAATATGGTATATGGAATTCATGGGATGTGGAGCTATTGTTAATGCTAGAAGAAGGGAGGCAAGAATGCCAAGCCCTAAGATTCAGGTAGAGCTGACCATCCTCTGGCAAGGTTTTCTGCAGAAATTTATATCAAAGATAACTTCTTTCCCTCAGGATCAATATTTCTTCCCCTCCCCCTGAGGCTCTATTTGATGGGCCTAGAATTGCATACAACATCTGCTGTTGAAAGAGGAAGCTTTGATTAAAGCAACCTTGGTGTTAAGTCACCAAAACATCACAAGAAGACTTCAAATCTTTATGGAAAAGTTACCTTGCTCCTAGGATTTATACAGTCAGGACAAGTGGATGCTGTGCCAAAGAACTCTCAAAGAAAATGAGTCGGAAGATGTAGTAACAACTCAGTCATCATCTGGCCATGCAGATGGAGTCCGGCAGTTCTTCCTTTTCTTTCTAAGTCCTCAGCATAACTGTCCTTAATGTGAGACCCTTATGAGTTGTATCTTCAGCTCCCCAAGACTCTAGAATCTCTCCTGGAAGCAGAGGGTTTGAAACACACAGGAAAGCACTGGAGGACCACAGCAAGATGGGAAAACATACTTGCTAGAATGACGGCCATGGGTCCAGCTTGCTGAGAATCGTCTCACTGAAAGGGAGGTATGCCAACATCCTGTTCCCTGCTCCACTTGGGGAAAAATAGAAAATACATTTAGGAGGTTGGAATTGTAGTTTCTTAGAAACAGAAACAGATATACCTTCCTAGATCCAACTGTTGTGATAAGAACTTGGAACCATTTTACTATAGGTCCCTAGGTATAGGCTCTAGAATCATTCAATTAGGAGGTAAATGTCAGCTCTCCCCTTACTTCCCGGAAGATCCATTTCTTAATAAAATTTCACTTACCTGTTATTTACTGGCTAAGTACAAATACCATTATAGCCACTTTACATGTATTAACTCATTTGACCATCCCAGCTATGGAGATGTAGACCTGTTTGCCGAATGTGAGCTGAGTAACTTACCCCATGACACATGGCTAGGATTACAGAGCAAGAGTGAGATCCAGGTAGACCAGCTTCAGTATGTTCAAAGTAGTCCAGTGACAGTTTCTGCTGTGATCTCCATGACACCTTGTTTCTGCAAGATGAACGGAGAGGTCAAAATCATAGATACTAAATGAGAAGTAATTATTATCATTTCAAGTTATCAAAATGAAATACCATACCTCAAGCAGGTTTTTTTTTAAAAAAGTTTGCTAGAAATTCATACAGTCATAACAGCACATTGTCCAATTGGCTTCAAAAATTTTGGCCATGCAAAGGACATAGCTAGCAAGTTAAACAGAAAACCCATAGAATAGGAGATCTTCACTAACCATACAACAGACAAGGGCCTCATATCTAAAATATGCTTACAGCTGAAAAATTTGAATCTCTTAAAAACAAATCCTCAAGGAAACAACCATCCCATTAAAATATGGGCTAACAACTTAAAGAGAGACTTCACTTAATGTATATTTTCTTCCATATCCATCCACTTTTGTGAAAATGATATTCTTCCTGACGGATAAGTAAAATTCCATTGTCAATGAAAATATTTTTGTGAATGAATCTGTAAAGCAGTTGCCTCAAACTGATCATTTATGTACTAGACTTTCTTATAGCTAAGTTCCAATTTAAATAAACATTAAATGCCTCTTCATAAAAAAGAGACTCCTCTGAAGAGGAATAAAAATGGCCTATAGACACCTGAAGAAATGCTTCTCATATCTGGCCATAAAAGAAATGTAAATCAAAGCAAAACCTCACTCCAGTTAGAATGCCCATGATAAAGAAATTTAATAACAACAGATTCTGGCAGGGATGGGACCAGGAGGGATCACTACCACACTGTTGATGGGAGTGTAAACTTGTTCGACCACTCTGGAAAGCAGTATGGCGATTTCTCAAAAGACAGCATAGAGTTCCCCTATAACCCAGCAATCCCAAATGTCCAGAAGCAAGGGTATACTAAACTTACTAGCACAATGATATTCATTGCAGCATTATTTACCATAGCTAAGATATGGGACCATCAGTATAGGTGAGGGGGATAGATGCCCCTCAGTAGATGAATGGATCAAGAAGATGTGGTACTTATCCCAAATGGAATTCTATGCTGCCATCAGAAAGATTGCATTTGTAAAGATATGGAAAGATTTGGAAAAAAATCATATTAAGTGAAGTAAGCCAGACCCAAAGGAACATAGGCTCCATGGTTTCTCTCATTTGGAAAAATTAGTACACATCTAGGACTCTCCTAGCAGAGGATTATAATAGCTCTAAAGCTATGTGCATATGGTCATCTAGGATAAGACTAAACAAAATGAACTCTAGGATAGGGAAACAAGAGGCTTATCTTTGTGATTGTTGTTCTCAATGTACTATATGCAATTATTTCTTTCTTCCTTTTTTTCCCCTTGAGGTTAATCTCATGTGGTTACTGTAACTGATTTTGTTACTTGATGTATCGTATATCTGTTTATTTGTTTACTTGAAAAAGGGACGGGAAGGGGAGAAAACAAGATTATTGGAAGGGTGGGTGAAGGGAAAGGAGAACAAAAACATGAGATGGGGTATCAGTGTGTGAGAATTCATGCACTCATTACGTGATGAATGTAACTGTAACCCCTCTACACATTACTCCGACAATAAATTTTAAAAAACATTTGGCCCCGAATGTACGTATCACATATTTATGTACACAATATAGATATATGCAGAAATCTAGATAATTATCATAATGTGTTTATAAAACACATGGATATCAAATAAAGGAGGAAATAATTTTTGTAAAGAATGTCTAATGTTTTTTCTTGCTCTCAGGAAACTAGCATACTTCCTCAGTTTCGAGAATCACTGAGAAGCCCACGTTTCCACCTTTCCCATCACAAGGAAAGAGAATGTGAGCTGAGTAACTCACATTACTGACCATCCTGACCATCAGATGACCTCACTCCACTACTCTGATCCTGGTATTTTCTTTATAGATTCTAAACCCAGTCATCAGATGACACAGAGCTGCCCCCTGGGGAGGGTCAGAGCCAGTAGTAATAGACAGATTTGTGAATGCAGCAATCAGCATCTTTAGCCATTATTGTTTCTGCTTCCTCATCACCATCCTGTTCTTGTATCCTCTTGGATACCCGATGGTAATCAATCTTCTCTTTGACTCCATTGTGAACAAAACTGTCTAATATCCATCAGCTACCTGAACCGAACCCAAGTCTTTCAGAGTGGTTTGCATTCCAAACCTCATCTTCCATTAAACTTTCAAAGACATTTTTTTCCTCAACATTCAAATGGGCTGGGCTATTATTGTCCCAGATATACAGGTACTAGGATGTCTCCATGAGAGAAGTGCTTGTGACAATGTCTAGTATATTATCTGGTGTGTAGGCCCTATACTCTGTAGGTCTCCATTTTAATCATCCAGCCTGATTTTGGAAGGAAAGGATGTTATCCCTCACAGAGAGTGGATGGAAAGAGTTAATTACCCAGAAGCCACATGATATTCTGCCAAATCCCATCCAAGCAGAATGGTGCTGACAGCTCACTTCTAGAGACTTCTTCCCCCGAGACTCTAGTGTGCCTAGTACTGAGATGGGCTTGCT
The DNA here is from genome assembly GCF_031878675.1 of Megascapheus bottae. Classification (NCBI taxonomy): domain Eukaryota; kingdom Metazoa; phylum Chordata; class Mammalia; order Rodentia; family Geomyidae; genus Megascapheus; species Megascapheus bottae. Next base: position 49,526,404 of record NC_143518.1, on the reverse strand, counting down.
GCCTTCAGCTTCCTCATTTGAAGTAGGTACCTGACAGAGGCTCCCTTGAGTTTAGCCTCTTCAGCCCTAGTGCACACACTGGAATCAGCTCCCCTTTACCCTGAAGTACCTTCCCACTCCTGAACCTTCCTGACCACTCATGAGGGAGCACCATTCCCAGGCCAGAGAACGAAGGCGGGGTGTGGGGGAGACGCTGCCCTGCAGGGCTGAAGGGCAGCTGTTTATATTATAATTAAGGTTTTACAGCATAAACTGAAATGTAGCTTGACTATTCCAACAAGGCACTGGTGGTAATTACCACTGCTAGAGGCGTTCTGCACTGCCAATTATTTCCCTTCTTAATTGAATAACTTAGACCACATTGTAGAGGGCCGGGGAAAGGAAGAGATTGCTTTCAAATATGGACACTCTTTCATAGGCCTCAGAATAGCATGAAGCTTCATACACTCCCAGGCACAGCACTATTCAAACAGCCTTTCCTGAGAGCTTTTTGTAGAACTCAGTGCCAACTTTCACTATTTACAAGTTCAGGCAGCTTAGATTCCCGCTGCCTGTTTCCCCCCCCTATAAAACAACGACAACTGAAGTGTTGATTTTACAGGAGCGCCATGAAGATTCAATAAAATAATACATGTGTAGCCAGGTTTTCACTATGCCAATACAACACAACCTTAAACAATCAGTTTTAAAATGGGAAAGGTTTTGGTTGACAATGAATTTAGAGGTCTCCATTCATGTTCTTCTAGTCTTGCTGTTTTGGGGCCTGTGACAGCATATGATGGTAGAGGAGACCTGTTCACCTCCTAGAGGCCAAGAAGAGAAAGAGAAACAGGAAAGGTCTGAGGGACTTCATTCCACGAGGCCACACCTCTTAAAGGCTCCACTACTTCTCAATGACATTGTAGTCTGGATACGAAAGTTTTTACGTATAGTTCCTTGGGATATCCAATCCATAGCAATACTAATCCTGGCACATAGAGAACAGTCAATGGCACTGATAAAGACTTAGTTGTGACAGAGGGTATGACCCAGGGAAGGGCAGGTCCTCATCTCTTACCTTCATAGGGGACAAGTTGTGGCAGAGAGCAGCACTGAGTCCTATATGACACAGACAGGTAAATGAAGGCCAGCAGAAGAAAGAAAGTGTACACTCTTAGCTTAGAAGGAATTAATTCCCCTAAATCATACTGGAAATGGTTTTCCCTAAGGAATTGTTCATTCAAAGAGGCCCAGTCATTGGAAGATTGCTTGCTTGCTCCATCTCCTCTGCATCTTTTCAGTATAATGCAGATTATTATCTCTGTTCCCTAGTCCCAAGCCAGCAGTTAATAAGACACACATTTGTAGAATATTTTGAAATTTTTAAATTTTATTCTACTCTCATCTCACCTTCAATCTTCACAACTATCTGGAAAAGAAAACAAAAAAAAAGTAGACCTCTTGGTTTACAAATGAAAAACTAGAGGCCAAGAGAGGTTAAATAAATCACATAAACCTAATCAAGGACTAAAACACAAGTCTCTGGCTCTACTTTTTCCCACTTCTTTATTAGAAGAAAGTCAATTTAAGTCCTCAAGGTCAACAACTCACTCTCATTCCCAATACCCCTGCTATTGAAATTCTATTGCATGTTTTAAGCAGCTCAGCAACGAGAAAGTGATTTTCAAACGTTAGTGTGTGTGTGGGAATATGTTTCAAGTGCAGACACCAGGGTTACATCCCCAGAGATTCTGACTCCCCTAGTTGAAGGTGTGACCCAGGAAGCTGAGGTTTAATACTATGCCTAGGTTTTTATAGTCTCCATGGTTCAAGGGCCATGTACCCAGAAATATCAGACTAAGAGAAAGCCTAGGATAGAAAATAGAGGCCCATATAATGTCACCTGTGTGAGATTTTTTTTTGCCAGTCCTGGGACTTGAACTCAGGGCCTGAGCATTGTCCTTGGACTTTCTTAAGGTTAGAGCTCTACCACTTGGGCCTCAGCACCACTTCCAGCTTTTTTCTATGCATGTGGTACCAAGGAATCGAACCCGGGTCTTCGTGCATGCTAGGCAAGCACTCTACCACTAGGCCAAACTCCTGGCAAATAATGTCACCTGTGTGACCTCAGATAATTCTTAAACTTTCTGAACATTAGCTTTCTTATACGCAAGTGAAGACAATAACATTTACTTCCACGGGTGATTTGTGAGGATTAAATGAGATAATGTATGCACAGCAGTGTGTACCGTGCCTAGCACGTGCCAAGTGCTTGGCGATGTTAGCCATTGTTATCATCTTGGCTGCTGGGGTCATGAATATTTCTCAAATATGATCAAGCTTTGTGTGACTCAAGAGATAAATTACTATACCTCAAAACCTTCTCATTTGAACTCATTAAATCTGTGGAAGATTGGGATATAAAAGGAACATAAATAGGAATTGATAAATTTCAAATCATTTTTAATAAGACTGACTCATTTATCCTCCTCATTTGGCTGTCTTGGATGGGGTGTTGGCAACTGTTCATATAAACAAGAGTTGATTTTCTAATTAGCAGACACTGATGAATGGTAGAAAGGGGGCAGTTGATGGATATATCAGGAGGGGCTTCCTGAGAATTGGTATTAAATCCACATGATCTTCACAAAACCCCAGGGCAGACAGCACCAAAAGGACAAGAAGGTGCATGCCCTTAACATGCCTGATTTCATCTTAATCATTATCTATTTCCCTCATACTTTGAGAGCATCACAAGGACAATCTATAGTGAGACTGAGGGAACTCTAGATGGAGGGAATTCTGCCTACATCCTTAAAAAAAGAAGGGAGGAAGAAAGAAAGAGAAGGAAGGAAGGAAGGAAGGAAGGAAGGAAGGAAGGAAGGAAGGAAGAGAAGAAAGAAAGAAAGAAAGAAAGAAAGAAAGAAAGAAAGAAAGAAAGAAAGGAGTGAGGGGGATGGAGAAGGAGGGAGGAAGGAAAGGAAGGAAGGAAGGAAGGAAGGAAGGAAGGGAGGAAGGAAGGAAGGAAGGAAGGAAGGAAAGAAAGAAGATCATTTGCCTTGAATCTGCACTGGGAGAAAGGGAGCAGATACATTAGAAGTAACACAAATTGTCCCCAACAGATCACCCATTGACTGTAGTAAAATCTCCCCTACTTCTCATCCCTGCTGTTGATATCTTCATTTTTTGCTGGTGTATGTACAAGATATTAGAGAATTCATTGTGTATGTTATGTGTATAATGTACTTTGATTATATTTGCCCCCTTGTTATCATCTTGTCCTCCTCCCCTCTCAGTATTAACCATTCCTAAAAAGTCCTTCTTCTATGCTCAGTGTCTAAAAAAAGATGAAAAGAAGAAGAAGAAGAAGAAGAAGAAGAAGAAGAAGAAGAAGAAGAAGAAGAAGAAGAAGAAGAAGAAGATTTCAATTCCCTATATGATAGAGAGCATGTCATATTTGTCTTTCTGAGTCTGGCTTATTTTCATTTTTTTTAATCTAAACATGGACATTGGCTTATATCATTTAACATGATTTCCAGTTGCATCCATTTTGCTGTGAACAATTTGATTTTGCTCTTTTTCCTTCTACCCTTTGAATATGGTAGAAATCCCTTGTAAGTGGGTGTCCAGAAAGGACTAGGGATAGGTTGGCTGGGGCTGGTGGCCTGAACTTTGTTAGTGAGTCTTTTAGAAAACTTCCTTCAGATGCATTGTACTCATAAAATCTTGGTGAGTCTAATTACACCCTAAAACCCAAATTCATGATCAGAGTAGGCCCAGAAATAGCCTTGAGTGAATTTTGACACCAAAGTGACAGTCTGGAAGACTGTTCCTCTTCTCTTAGCATTTCTCAGGTGTGCCACCCTCAGCAGCAAGATTAGTGTGTCTGTCCTTCTTTTAGACATTTCAATTCCTACAATGTACTTTTTGGTGAAAGCAAACTACTACAGACAGTTCTTCAGGTTTCTAATTCTTGAAAGTGGAGACCAAATCTGCACCCGATTCATAGCCATTTGAATTGGATCACCTACACTTTCTTCTTTTGTTAATGAGATCCTACATCTAAACCAAACTAAAAGAAAAAGAACTGAGAGCACATGTCTAGAAAGCTTGAAACCCTGGCTCAATCCCAAGTATGTAAAAAAAATTCCACATATGAAGTGAAGTAAGCCAGACCCAAAGGAACATAGGCTCAACGGTTTCCCTCATTTGTAATAATTAGTACACACCTAGGACTCTCCTAGCAGAGGATTACAATAGCTCAAAACCTACATCCATACATTCATATAGGATGAGGCTAAATGAAAGGATCTCTAGGATATGGAAACAAGAGCTTTATCTTGTGTGATTGTTATTCCTAATGTACTATGTTATTTCTCTTCTATTTTGTGGTCCTCTGGTTAATCTCATATTGTTACTGCATCTGACTTTGTTACCTGGTATATTGTGTATACGTTTATTTGTTTATTTGAAATAGTAAAGGGAAGGGGGAAACAAGATGATTGGGAGGGATGGGGGTGAGGGAAATGTGGACAAAAACATGAGAAGGGGTACCAGTGAGAGAAGTAATGCACCTACTATCTGGCGAATGTAACTGTAACCCCTCTATACATTACCCCAACAATAAGAAAAGCCAATAATAAAACCCAAATCCCATTGGTCTTAATGTTGACTAGCTAATTCTAAGTTTTTGGAACAAACAGAAATGTGCATTATTATTATTATTATTATTATTATTAAATGGCACCTCTAAAGATAAGTTAGTAGTCACTAGCTCCACCTGAGTATCCATAAAATATTTACTTTAGCCAGTTGTCAGATTTTCTTGAGAGAATAACTGATCTTTTTTTTTCAGCCAGTCCTAGGGCATGAACTCAGGGCCTGAGCACTGTCCTTGGGCTTTTTCCTCAAGGCTAGTGCTCTATTACTTGAGCCACAGGTCCATTTCTGGCTTTTTTCTGTGTATGTCGTACTGAGGAATTGAACCTGGGTCTTCATGAATTCTAGGCAAGCACTCTATCACTAGGCCAAACTCCAGCCCACAACTGCCCTTTTTTTTCTTTGACAAGGTAACATGAGGGCAGTCCATTTTAGTCTCAATACTACCTAGACCTTAACTTTTTGCCACAGCAACCATGTGAATGTAACCAGCAACATAATTTATGGATCCAGTACAAAGTGAAGGTGTAAAGTAAATTCTTAAGAACTTTAAGAGGGTAGTAGTAGAGCGTTAAACCTTGTACAGGGCCAGGTACTATAGTGACTCTCGCTTGTCATTGTACTACTCAGCAAAGCTAAGATCTGAGGATCCAGCCTGAGTACTAAAGTCTGTGAGACTCTTATATCCAATTAACCACCAAAAAGCCAGAAATGGAACTGTGATTCAAATGGTAGAGTACCAGTCTTGAGCAGAAAAAGATCAGGGGCAGCTCATAGGGGCTGAGTTCCAGCCCCATTAGTGACAAAACCAAAAACAAAGAACAAAATGAGAACCCTTCAAAACTTGAGCTCTCTTGCCAGAGGCACTTAGGCTTATATCAACAGACCTCCCAGGGTGGGCACCTCAGTAACCCAGCCTCTGCCAAACCATATGGCCATAACACAGGTCATACCTCTATAGATCGGCTAGCATTCATAAACGCTTGCTTTTTCCTGACCATCATTCCAAGAACCTCAAAGCTATTTATAAAGTCATTTAATTCTTAAGACAACCCTGAAAGGGAAGTACTGCTGTTTCCTATCTTAATATGGTAACTGAGTTCCAGGTGAATTTAGCACCGTTCCAGTTTCGTGAACATGAGGTAGAACCAGAATTTGAACTTAGGCAGACCAGGCCCAGGTTCCACGTCATTGCTTCACTACAGTGCTTCTAGCTGTCATTCTCTAGAAAGGATCATGGAAAGTGCAATGGCCAGTTGACTTTAGCACGAATGACAATGGATAAACATAAGAAAACAGTACAGGTGTGAATGCAAAGCATTAGGAATGGGTTTCTTGGTGCCTCCCATGTTATGGAATCTCTACGATCAAAGCCTACGGAACTCTGACAGCAAAGGCCATGGGTGAAAGTGATTCAGACCAACAAAGTCCATCATCTTCCTGTTATGGAAACTCATTTATGCTGTGCAGGTGGAGGCGGTAGGTAGAACTGGGATTGCCTGCTTTAGCCTTGACCTGTAGTTCATCGCTTTACTTCTGGAAAGTTCCAATGGGAGGAAGCTTTGCATGCAGCACTCGAGCCTCCCCACAAAGGACCTCAACTACATGGATTGGACAATGAATAGCTCTGTTCTCGGAGGGCAGAACAAACTAGGCTCTGCTTTCTAAGAGCTGTGGTTCTCCAACTTCAGTTAGGCAAAAGGGACCCCTAGCTTAGCTCAGCTTGTCTTAAAATGCAGGCTTAAGATTGGCATGGTAGTACATGCCTGGACTTTCAGCACCAAGGAGGCTGAGGAAGGAGGATCACAAAGTTCCTCACTTGGAAGACCTTAATCTCAGAAAAATAAAAGAAAATACAAAGTTCTCATGCCTACTTTTGAATGAGTGTCTCTGGTTTGGCTGTAGGCGGTCCATTCGTTCCAACATTACAACATGGGTAGGCTTAATGTGACAGGCCTGTTCCTGGGAGGGTGAGTGATCACTCCTGGCTACACTCTTTTACTGAGTGACCTGCAGTGTCACATCTAGGAGAGTTTAGCCCAGTCAGATGCTGGGTGTAAGAATGTGGTGGCACAACTCCCACATGGATAGGACAAGTGATTCACCTGAAGCAATAATCTGAACTTCTCTTTTCCCTTTACTATAATGTAAGCTGTGACTGATACCAGAATCTAACATCTATCAAAGGAGCCTTTCCTTGGGCAAACTTTCTTCTCACAAGTGGCTTACAGGGCCCTACTTTCTCTCTCTCCACCTGCTGATTCCTCCCAATGCCATTTGACTTCAAAAGATTTAATTTCTAGGATATTCCTTGTTCATCAAATGTCACTGATGAACAGATCTCAGACAACATCCACTCATACCCCAAAGTTTCACTCCACATCCAAGGAAATAAGGGCTTCCAGTGGTCAGATGGCTGATGAGAGACGGAGAGGGGAGTCTTACATAAGGGAGATTGCCTGAGAGGACCTAGATACTCCTAGGTCATAGAACCTAAATAGTACCCTTCTTTTCTACTATGCCACATCATATCAAGCAAGCTGGCTTCCACCACAGTGCATGTCTAGACTCTCCTCCCTGGATTTCCTATTAAAGTATGAAGTTCCTTTAAAATCTCTAAAAATGAATGGCTATCTCATTTAGCAAAACTCTAGCCAGGGGCCAGAAAAATCTACTGTGCACATATAGAAAAATAAGTTATAGATTTAAAATGGAAAATAAGATAAAAAGCCTGACCTGCCCCTAAGTAGTAGGGCTCTGAATTGACTGAACAACACTTTGTTAACTACGCAGCAATGGAATTTCTAAGACTGTAGCCTGTTGGTGCTAAAAGAGATCTTAGGAGTCACAAGTGTCAAAGCCAACTTCTCACCTTGAGGATAACAGAATTAAAAGTCAGAAAGATGAAGACACTTGCTTGAGGCTACACAGCTATCATTGACTAATCAACCAGGGCTATCCTTTCAGCCTCATGTAAGACCACATGGATGAGTTATTTGGTCCTTGTCAAAGAAAACTCATTACCTAAATAAGTTGGTTTCTACATGGTATAAAAATCCTAAACAGGTTATCTACTAGGGAAATGTAATCATAGTTTTTAATTAACAAGGTCTCCAAGCTATTTTTTAATGCTATTGTTACATAACTCCCATACAGTGTAAATCAATTAATCACAATGGGCTATCGGGTGCATAGCCTGGCAGTTAGTCACTGGACAGATAATTGCTCTGTTGCTGAGATAAACACCTTATCATGCGATTAGGATGTGGATGAATCTTGTGAGTCCCAAGAAGCCTATAGTTTAAGCGCTATCCATTCTGGCTGTCTCCTTTACTGCTGCCTTCTACATACAAGCAATCATTACACTAAATGCTGCATTTAATTAAAGGCCCTTCCCATGTCTTACCCCCAGTCACAGGAGAGACAAGAGACCTCATTTTTTTTTCAGCCATTTCTTGCTGGTGATTAGTTAGCTTTAAAGCAATCAAAAGGAAAATCAAAGAGGCCACCAAAGAAGGCCATGAGATTGATGACTGTGGATCTAGAGCTGCAAAGCAACTCTGTAGCTCTATTTCATTAGTTAGCACAAAGTCACAGTGAGAAACAGGAAGCTGGGCACATTCTCCCTTAAAAGAACCAAGACTGGAGCTATTTCTCCTCCCCGAAGTACCAACAGGCATCTCAACTCAGTCAGTCTGGTTTTGCCTACTCAAAATCATAAGCGAGAGGTCAGAAACCTATAATGGGTTGAACTATTGGGGAAAACAGGGGTGATGGCAATTAGATGGGTTTGTTCTATGAAGAGAACAGAGTGAACTCCATTCTACAACAGGATTCTCAGGCCATTTTAACAAAGGAAAGGCTTTCCTGGGACAGTTCTTACCAGAAATAAAGAAGTCTCCCTCCCCTGCAACCCTCACCCTTGAACACACACACACACACACACACACACACACACACACACACACACAATCAAACAGGCAACAAATAATTTTACCATTACCAGGTAATACGTGTTAATTGCTCAGTTTATATACTCAGAATGACATACCATTAGAGACTGTGTATGCATTGTAACTAGAGCATTAATAAATTTAAAATGTGCCTATTAGGATGACAGCTTTGGAGGTGCAAAGAAATAACAGTTATCACTTGGCAGAAGCCGCGCTCACCCCATCTGCCGAGACTTTGCATACATTTTCAGCTTCCTGAGCAATGATTAGGCCTGTCAGAACCTCTTTAACCTTCTAACTGCTGGTCCCCACTGACCGTAATTAGAGACTAATGAATTCAGAAGATGCAGGCCGTGAGGAAAACTGCCTTGACAGTTTGTGTACAAATTAAGCCCCAATTACTTCATGCATCTTTTGCATTGCTGATACAAGTCTCTGTTATTATTTTTGAATATGGTCATTTTAGCAGAAACGAAGAACTTGGCTAATGTATTTTGTCATTTTTATGGCTCATCTAAAGAAAAAAAATATACTGGGCGGGTCATGAATATGTGAAATAAACTATGGCAGAGTATAAAAAGAAATTAATTTTCCTCTTGGGAATACCCTACCATCTTTTTTCTCCCCCCCACTCTGCTAAATGTACTTATTAATATGGTTATTGTTATTCAGACAATATCTGCTATGAAAGGAGCCTGACTAACTAGTGGGTTGTTGGGTGGAGGTTTAGATCTTGAGGCAGGACCATGCAGGAGTGAGATGCCTTTTGTTGCAAATCTGTCTACAGACTTGAGCTTGTTGGTAGAAAGCTCGGCCTGTCTACCTTCTGTGGTCACAAGAAGAAGTCACTCTCGGAAGTGTGACTATCCAAGCACAATTGTGTTTTTGAAATTCGAGCAATGATATTGAATCTTGTTTGAAAATCCTCTAGTCAGCCCAACACGATATTGGATCTGTTGTCACTGAGGAGACACCTTATTCTGCTCTATGGCTCTGTGAGGCTGGTTACCCAAGAATCTGCTAGGAACTAGAAAGCTAGTGAGCCCTACTCCATCATGGGTATTTTCTTTGTGGATACTTCTTTAGCTATAAGATACTGATGCTGCCCAGAGTTGGTTCTGCTATCTGTCCTGGTCCTATTGCTCTAGGTGCCTCAGAGAAAGATGCTGTTTCCTGGTGACTATGGCATCTCCACAGCCATCTTTCACTGAAGTTCTTATGGACCAGAGGATTCTTCCTCAGCTCCCTGCCCTGCTCTACCCCAACCCTAGCAAAAGTTAGCATTTCCCCCTCCCACACACACTTTTTTTTTTGCCAGTCCTGGGGCTTGAACTGAGAGCATGAGCACTATCCTTGGGCTTTTTCTTCAAGGCTAGCACTCAGCCACTTGAGCCACAGCACCATTTCAGGCTTTTTTTTCTATGTATGTGGTCCTGAGGAATCGAACCTGGGTCTTCGTGCATGCTAGGCAAGCACTCTACCACTAGGCCAAACTCCCAGCCTGCATTCTCCCTTCTATCTGGATACTTAGCATAGCTAACTCAAAGCTCTTCCTCCCATGCCCACCTAAGGAAGACATGCCCTCCCCACACACAAAAGAAAAATAACTAGGAACTAGAGACATGGCTCATTGGTAGAATGTCTGCCTAGCAAGCAAAAGGCCTCAAGTTTAAACCCCAGTGCATGCCTGTAATTTTAGCACCCAGGAGACTCGGGAAGACAAATAATGAGTTCAGGATTAGGGTAGGCTACATAGTAAGACCTTAACTCAGAGCAACAGAACAAAACAGAAAGTAATTTTATTTCCTAATTCTCCCAAACTCTAAGGATTTGATTCAGAATCTTGAGGTGGGGGAGATTTTAAGGTAGATGCTATCTGATTACAGGGTCCTTGGTGATGATCAATAGTAGATATGACAATGGAGCGATTAAGGAAGAGGCCACAAGCCATGGAGTATTGGTGGTAGCCTTTTGAAGCAGATAAAGGCCAGGCAAAGAATTGGCCTCTAGTCTTCAAAGTAAACCAGCTCTGCCAGCAACTTGATTTCAGATGCTATGTTTGTGATAATTTGTTACAGTATCAATAGGAAACAAGTATTCTAAAAATAATTATGATTCCAATAACTTACCTTGTTTAAAGGATGGTTTTCTATCTTCTAACATCTGGGATTGAAATGAACTATCCTAATAAACTTTTGTCATCAAAGAATTTAAGAACCCATTCAATACATGGGAGACAGCGGACACCCAATATAAAGTTATTCAAGCACAGCTTAAAGTTGGGTACCGGTGTGAACAGGAGCTGAGACAGGTCTAGCCCCACCTCCTTCACATCACCCAAAGCCAGACCTTGCAAAGAGCGTTAAAATGATTTCTAGATTCAGGTTCTGGCTTATGTTCCTAAACCACAGAAAGCAGTAGTTTCTATTCCATGGATTTGAATTCAACCCACTCTCGTAGATTCTGAATATGAAGCAGAAACATCTATTCAGTCTCTTGTCTCATGGCCAACTCTTATTCTGAAGGACCAGAAGTCATGTTTCTAGCCCAATCAACAGACTAGGGCCTGCTTTGAGCTTTACTTTCTCTTTCCTGGACTACATTTTTCCTCGTCACCCTAGATTTAACAATTTACAACAGCCATACTTGGACAGACTCATTTGATCGATATCTTTACTCCTGCTGTTCTATCACCCAGTGGTCCTCTCTAGGCTGATGTGAGGAAAGGAATCCACTGCCCCTAACCAGGAAGTTCCCATGCTGGCACTCTCACATGTACAGTTTCCATCCACACATTGCTATGGCTGCAGCTATCAAAGAGAAAGATTAAACAAACACTTGGACCATGGATTAAACACTGGTGTAAAATCTCATTTTACTGAATTTGCTAAAAAAGCAATACTTTTAAAAAAGCATGCTTATTTTTAAGTATTTTATACCTCTTAATTTATGCTTATAAAAGAATAGTCTATTAGAAAATTGTGCCTCTATAGTTCTTCAGCCTATAACCTGTTATATACTAACACCTTCTCATAGAGCTCCCCTCTCTGACACTCTTAATTGGTATTCACTGACAGAATGACAGTAGAAGTATCAGAGTCGAGAAAGGAGTAAGGAGAATGGGAGAAGAAAGGTTTCAGATCTACACAGAGATGTGGTTCTCTGGCCTCTTCTTGAGACTCTTGTGTCTCTTCTTGAAACACCATTTTCCAAAGAGTAGAAGGAACACAGCTCCAGAGCTGTGCTGCAGATTCATATAACCCCAGAGGAAGAAATCACTACCTTGTTTCCTCTCTGTGATGGAGTCATAGTAGACCACTTCTGAGCACTTAATGTTTAGCCGGCTATCTGAGTTATGTCCATCCAGTGACACACTCATTGTGATGGTGTTGAACTTTGAGAAGTGATATTCTGGGCCAGTGTTGCAAAACTTTGATCTCTTGATACTAAATGACCAGGTTGTTATATAGGCTTCAGTTAGTGGGTGTTGTCCCTTCATCGTCCCTCTGATTAACATCCATTTCAGATTATCCCCACTCACATCTGGGACCAGATTACTAGCCAACATTCTCTAGGCTTCTGAAAGATTTCAACCACGATGAAGTTTGTAGGCAACTCTCTTCATGTTATCCCCAGTGTTTCCTTCTGTGTCTTCTCTTCCCCGTACTCTGTTTCTTGCTCTAAGATTTACCCACTGATTCAACATGGAATTAGTCTACTTCAGAAGAGACCCTGGGGCCTTTGAAATGTAGCATTAACTTCCATGGAAGCTTAACAACCAATTTAGGATTCAAAGAGGAGAGATGGCTATTCTGCCATGCTCAGTTTGCATGCTGCTCAGGGGAAAAAAAATGTACTTTAGGAATAACTAGAATCTACAGACAGAACATGTAGTCTGCTGAGCAGCCAGGATCTCAACTTTCAGAAGCTGGAGGAGTGTGGACTCAGAACAGCCCAAGGCTGTGTGTGGAAGACAACTTTTAGTCTAATGCATAGTGCATTTTTTTTGGCCAGTCCTGGGGCTTGAACTTTGGACCTGGGCACTGTCCTTGAGTTGCTTTTTGCTCAAGGCTACCACTCTAATACTTCAGTCACTGTGCTACTAGCTTTTCCTGGTGGCTAACTGGAGATAAGAGTCTCATGAACTTTCCTGCCCAGGCTGGCTTCAAACCACATTCCTCATATCTCAGCCTCCTGAGTAGCTAGGATTATAGGTGAGAGCCACTTGCAGCCAGCTATTGCATGTGCTGATTTTATTTTATTTTTGCCAGTCCTGGGGCTTGAATTCAGGGCCTGGGCACTCTCGTTGGGCTTTCTCAAGGCTAGAGCTCTACCACTTTAGCCACAGCACCACTTCCGGCATTTTCTGTGTATGTGGTACCAAGAATTGAACCCAGGGCTTCGTGCATGCTAGGCAAGCATTCTACCACTAGGCCATGGTCCCAGCCCCCCTGCATCCTGCATGTATTTTTCTTATACATCTTGACTGTTCATGGTTCTCTCTCTCTCTCTCTCTCTCTCTCTCTCTCTCTCTCTCTCTCTCTCTCTCTCTCCTCCCTCCCTCCCTCCCTCCCTCCCTCCCTCCCTCCCCCCCCCCCTCTCTCTCTCTCTCTCTCTCTCTCTCTCTCTCTCTCTCTCTCTCTCTCTCTCTCTCTCTGTGTTTATTTAAGAAAGGATCATTCTCTGGATTTGTTTCCTTACTTAAGAAAAAAATTTTAGCCAAAAATGTTAATTTTTAAATGATTCCTTTCTAATAGCTCTGAGCTCATTTTCTTCTCTCTCTCTTTCTCTCCCTCCCCCCCTCTCTCTGTGTCTGTCTGTCTATCTCTCTCACACACACATACATGAACACACACACACACACACACACACACACACAAGCGCGCGCGCGTGGGCCCACATCCTTGTCCTCTACAATAAAGCAGTTTCATAAAATGGAACAGGATATTTTCTTTTTTCTTATATTTCAGGTTTTATTCCTTTTAATGGTAATTAATAGGATTACATTATATTCATCAGATAGAAGGTACATTTCTTAACAATCATTGCTAACCCTTATTGGAGCAGGATATTTTCAAAGCATCACCACCTCCAAAGAGTAAGCTTTCTAAAGAGGACTAAATATTTCCTGTACTGTGCATTGGTACAGCATTTAACCATCTGGTGTTATCTGTGTTCCTTACATGCATCATTCTTGAATGGTGAGGGAAGAAGAAATAGAGAAATAAGAAAACACCAGATATACCTAATGTCTACTAAAACACAAGAAAAGACAATGGTGATTGGTTCTAGGACAGCCACTTCATACTGAAGTTGGGAAAGCTCTCCCCAAAACTGAGTTAAATGAAATTGAGACTGGTGTCTACACAACAAGAAGAGCTGGCCACATAAACACCTAGAGCAAGAGCATCCTAGGGACAGAGAGTTGAGAACTGGTGAGTCCAGGACTGGTGTGTCTAAGTGAGGACTGGCGTGTCCAGACCAGAACTGGCATGGATTTTAGAGAGGACCAGACCAATTCCATGACCTGCAGCTTCAGAAATCTTCACAGTTTGGTAAATGAAGTCCAAGAGGTGGAAAAGAAACAGGTCAAGGAGAGCCCTGTGAGGCATGAGACATGTTTGGGTTGGACAAAGATAATAAAAGCTGTGAGATTTCTTAGGCAGAAAAGTGGCATCAACTGATATAAATATTTTAATGATGTCCCCTTTGGCTCTGTGAAGAATGGCATGCAAGAGAAGGAACTTTGTCTGTCCCCTGAGAAAGCCCTTTACCTTTTGGGAGTCACCTTAACAACAAAGTAAAATCTAAAGAGGGTTTTGTAAAAATGGTATAGAGAAACTTAAGGGACAGAAAAGAAAAGGAAAAAAAGATCAGAGTGACTGAAGACATACCCTGCACCCTTGGATTGGCAGTCAACCAAGAGGCCCATTTTCTCCAGATTATTTTGTTAATGTAATGCAATTACAAACAAATTCCAAATGGTATTTCTGAATGAGCAACTCAGCAAAGACCATTCAAACTTTGTATAGAAGAATCTTTATGTGAAACCAACAAAAGCATACACATGACAGTGAGAAATGCAAGACCACCCTAGGCATCAGTAGGGGAAGACCGTAGACATATTTCTTCCTTTTCCTCTTTCTCCTCCTCCATCTTCTCTTTCTTTTCTTTCTCTTTCATCTTTTCTTCCATCTCCAACTCTTTTTCCTCTTCATCTTCTTTACCTTTTCTTCTCATTTGCCTTCTGTTCTTTCTCCTCCTCCTCCATCTTCTTTTCTGTCTCTTCCTCCCCTTCTAAGTCTTCCTTTCCTCCATCTCCTCCTCTTCTTTCTCTTCCTATTTATCTCCTTCTCCTTCTTACTCCTCTTTTTTTTCTTTTTCTTTTCTTCTTTTTTTTATTTTTTATAGCTTTTCTTTTTTTCTTTTTTATTTTTTTATTGTAATTAGTAAAAGGGTTACATGATATTTGCCAGATAGAAGGTGCATTAATTCACATACATTGATACCCTTTCACATGTCTTCTTACTCCTCTTATCTCTCCTCTTTCACCTTCTCCTCTTTCCCCTTCTCCCTCTTCCTTCTCCTCATCTCAATATCCTCCCTCTTCTTTTCTTTCTCCCCTTTCCTCCTTTTCTTTCTACTCTTCTTCTTCCTCCTCTTGAGCCTTCTCTTCCTCCTCCTTTCCTACTTCACTTTCCAGTTGGCAAATTGGAGATGAATGAGAACTGCCTTCCCATACTTGAGAAATATTGTCCTGGGGCCTGTGCCTTGCTTGCTGCTCCCCTTTGGTGCTGCCAGTCTCCATTCCCAGTGGGCAACAATGTGGTAGAAGCTCTCACCCACATTGCTTAAGTATGCATTCAGAAAGCACTGCCTTTAGAGTCTCTCTTGGCCTAACAACAAAAAGAACAGTTAAATCTCAACTAAGAAGCATGCAAGTGGCACTTAGGGCTTGTGACAATAACATCGAGTAATGATCCGAGCAGTCCCTTTTTCTACTTACTCTACTACTGTACAGCCCCCTTTTCTCTATTCCTCATCATCTTTGCTCTACCACTCACACAGCCCAGTCATCAATTATCTTCTGTTAAGTTGCCCATTTACAAGTAGAAAGGAATAGAAGAAAACCTTCATCACTGCATAGAAAAGATAATCCCCAATGCAAGATGCTGTCTTCATCTGAAGAGAGTAAAAGAAGGTCTTGTTTTTGTTTTGGTTTGGTTTATTGTTGTTGTTTTTTAATCCAAGCACTAACTCAGTTCACTCTATATGAAAATTTAAAATCACATTAATTGCCCATCTGGCATAACTCCTAATTTTGCATCTCTTCATGGACAAATACTCTCTTCAGAAGCAAAACAGGAAGTACACAAAGGGAAACAGAAGCAAAACAGGAAGTACACAAAGGGAAACAGGATTAATGATTTCTTTTTGTACTGTCTTTCAGGACTGGTCCCTGCTCATGATTATATCCAAAGATAAAGCTGATGAACTGTCCTCTGACAGCTGAAAAGTAGCAGGAGGAAACATAGAGCAGAATTCAGTTGTTTTTTTTTTAACAGAAAGGTATTGACAGAACACCCTACCCTGTGCCAGTTTGTGTCTTCACAGCTGTGGGTATGCATGTGTCCATGTGTGCACGTGTGTGCACATTTTTGTGTGCTTTGGATCACATCATGTATCTATTACGTTTTGCTTTAACAATTCAGTTCTCTGGATAATCAGGTATTTGCAGCAACTTACATGGTTTATACTTGAGATGAAATATTATTTTCTTAGGATAGATTCACACAGGCTTGTTGTTCAGAAAATTTAGTGTCCTCACTAGATGACCTATTGTGCTTGAAGAAATTTATTTTTAAAAACTAGAAAACATAGCACTCCTTAGCCATACTTTTTTTTTATTATTATTTCATAGTATGTCACTCTCTTGATATAAGTAGGGAAACTTCATTTACAACCTAAAACATACTGTGTGTGTGCCTAAATTAGGGACTCACAGATCTCAGCTTGCTTATTCCCATCTGGTTGAGACATACCTCCTGTGCAGCTTTCTGGCTAACTGGATATGGAATCTCAATGACTTTTCTGCTAGAGCTGTTTTGAACCACAATCCTCTGAATCTCAGCCCTCCTGAGTAGCTTGATTATAGGCAAGAGTCACCAGCACCTGGCTAGGCAATTTCTGTTCTTGTTGCAAAGACTTTGAAATCTTTTTACCAAACCATAAGCCATCATTTACTATGCTTCATCTTTTGAATCTTTCTATCAGAATTGTAAGCTTCATATGCACAAGTACTCATCTTCTACATTTGCTGATATACTTTAGTTCTTTGCCTAGTGCCAGACATATACTAAATAACTCCTAAATATTGACTGGTTGCTCTACTCAGTTTGTTTCCAAGTTCCTATTTTACTCACAAGCACAGCATTTCTATCAAAGCTATTACCTCAACAAATTGTCAGAAAAATCACTCACAAGGTCTCTTCTGTAATAGGGATAATTTGACTTCTTCCTTTCCCACTTGTATTCTCTTTTTTCTTTCTTTTCTTTTCTTTTCTTTCTTTCTTTCTTTCTTTCTTTCTTTCTTTCTTTCTTTCTTTCTTTCTTTCTTTCTTTCTTTCTTTCTTTCCTTCTTTCTTTCTTTTGTCTGTCATGGGACTTGAACTCTGGGCCTGGGCGCTGTCCCTGAGCTCTTCAGCTCAAGGCTACCATGCTACCCTTGAGCCACACCCCCACTTCCCATTTTCTAATGGTTAACTGGAGATAATAATCTCTCGGGGCCGGGAGTTTGGCCTAGTGGTTAAAGTGCTTGCCCAGCATGCGCGAAGACCCGGGTTCGATTCCTTGGTACCACATACATACCAAAAAGCCGGAAGTGGTGCTGAGGCTCAAGTGGTAGAGCTCTAGGCTTGAGAAAGTCCAAGGACAGTGCTCAGGCCCTGAGCCCAAGCCCAGGACTGGCAAAAAAAAAAAGAATCTCTCATTCTTTAGTGCTCAGACTGGCTTTGAACCAAGATCCTCAGATCTCAGCCTCCTGAGTAGCTAGGATTACAAGTGTGAGCCACTATGACTGGCTCTATTAGTATCCTTTTATCTAATTATTTATCTTTCATTATTGTACTGTCTAGGAATTCAAATACTATATTGGGTATGAGTGGAGAGAGTGGACCAAGCTGTACCACTCTTGGGTTGATACCTGTAAGAACATAGTTCTGCACACAGTAGAGATACCTGCACATCTACATTTATTGCAGCACAATAGTCAAGTTATGGAACCAGCCTAGGTGCCCACTAATGCATGAATAAATTATATATACATATAATAAATTACATAAGTACACAATTTAGTAAATTATATGTGTATATATAATTTACTGAATTATAGATGTGTGTACATATATGTATATATACACATATGTACATATATATGTATATACACACACACTCTATGGAGTATCTTTCACAGAAAAATGTATGTAACTGGACACCAATAGGTTATGTGAAATAAGGTGGTCCCAGAAAGACAAATACTGTGTGTTTTGTTTCATGATCAGAAACTAAGATCTTATAAAAGATACAAAAAGACCACGGGAAGAGAAGTACCAGTAGTAAGTTTCAATTAAAAGAGAGCAAGAGTGAAGCGTAGTAAGTTGGTGTACAAAAAGTTATGGTGAAACTAAGTTTTAAAAATGGCAAGAAAGATCAAATAAAGGGAACAAGAAATAGGAAAGAATAATACAAGGGCAGATATTACCAATGTAAACTGTATTATACATGTTATACAATAGAATGTGAACTAGTGAAAATACTGTATCTGGGCTTCAGTTTGGGAGACTGTCATCCACACAGACTGTCATCTGAGTGGCAATCAGGCATACACCCATTAGCATAGGAAACTTGGACAGAATTATGTTACTGGAAGGATATAGACTATATTCTTGTGTGTGTGTGTGTGTGTGTGTGTGTGTGTGTGTGTGTGTGTGTGATTGGGCTTGAACTCGGCCTGAGCACTGTCCCTGAGCTCTTCAGCTCAAGGCTACCACCCTAGCACTGAGCCAAGCCCCACTTCCCATTTTCTAGAAGTTAATTGGAGATAAGAGTCTCAGGTCCTTTTGTGTCAGGCTGGCTTTGAACCTTGATCCTCAGACCTCAGCCTCCTGAATAGCTAGGATTACAGGAGTGAGCCGCTGCGCTCGGCAGACTTTGTATCCTTGAAACAGAAAGAGAAGGAAAATGAAAGAGAGAGAAAAAGAAAGAGAGAGATCATGTATGTGTGTGGGGGGGACAGGGAGGGGAGGGCTGTATCTTCCTGGTTTGATTCCATCTATCGCCATCCTTCCTTTCCCTAGATCTTGCCATGGCCAAATTCAAGAAACAGATGTTTGCGTAAAAAAATTCTCCCCTGAGTCAGTATGACTGTTTATCCAATTTTCACCCTGCCATCTAGACTTAAGTTGTTTTCAACAGAGCCCAAACAACAAGTTGGAATGTACAAACTGCAGGCTGGGGAAGAGTTCAAGGAGAGGAGGTGGCAGCATAACAGAGAGGCTGGAAGGTGATCTCGCCCTATTGGAGAAGCAGGAACTGAGGAAAGCCTTTCCCACTAAGAGAACACTCCTTTCAACCCACAATCTACATCTTAGGACACCTGCAGTTCTCTAAGTGAAGATACAGGGTTTGGGCTGCGTCTTGCTGCCCCAGTCACTTGTGAATGGTCCCCTAATGGGAAAAAATAGTGTTTAAGTCTATGTCTGTCTGTCCATTTCTCTCTGTCTCTTTGCCTTCGTTTCTCTCCCTCTCTCTTTCCCCCCTCCCCTCCTCTCTCTCTTTCTCTCTCTCCATCCCTCCCTCCCTCCCTCTCTATCTTTCTTTCTTTTTGTGGAACTGAATTTATCTTTTCTGACTGTCTCAAGAGCTGTGTGTGAGTGATTGCTATCAACAGGCAAGATGGGTCTACTTGGATAAGCTGTAGGTCATTTGATTCTATTTCAGCTTCTTCTCTTCTCTCCCATTTGATCATCATAAGTTGTATGTGCAGCCCGTGTTTGGAGGCATGATGCTTCTTAATACAATTTACAGCATCTCAAGGGTCAAAATGGAAAACGCAGCTCCAATTACAAGATCTGCTCTAAACAGGGTGTCCAGGACTCACCGTCAGAATTTTTGTCTTAAGAATGATCATTGTGTGTGTTCACAAATATAAGCATGAACCATTCTGACAGCCAAGCAAACCATAAAGAATTAAATGCCCCGAACAGGAAAACACACCACAACATCCTTGCTGCTTTTCATTTCAGTTAGATCCTTACTTCCTTGCAGTCCATGTCAGGATTATTTCCCCCAGACTTGTTTCGGCACCAGGGCAAGCTTCCATTTGGAGAGGAAATGGTCCAACTTTATGAACTGGTTTCTTAATGATAAAATCAGACTTTTCCAGTGAAGATGTTTGAGACAGTGAAGAGAGGTCTATAAAACAAGCACTTCTTTAGGCAAAGGCTTGCCAGGACTCTCCAATGTCTTCCAACTTAAGTCCCTTTGAACTTAAGTCCCTCTCGTTACTGTCCTGTCTCCTCTTCTCATCACAAGCTCCACTGCATCAAAGATGAGCAGAAGACAATTCAGGCCAGCCTGTGTCCCCTGACCACTTCTGTCTTCACTTTCTTCCTCATTGCTTTGCTTATGCACATCTTTACAAGCCCTCTCCTGCCCCTACTTGTGACCAAAATTTTCCCCTTTTCCATCTAAGTCAAGAACTTCATTCTCTCCCAGGCACTGGGCTTGACACGACCACTCAATTCCTTAGATAGAGAATCTATCTTATTTTACTTAATATATTTGTTTATACTTGCATATTTCTGAGCAAATTTACTTATAAGCTCATAAGCTAAATCTAGCTTCCACATTTAAAGGAAGATACTCTGTCTCTCTGGGCTTGACTTACTTCACTTAAATAATTTTTTTCCCCATGGAACCTGGGCATTTACCCAAAGGATTACAAACCAGACTACAGTAAAGCCACCAGCACAACCATGTTTCTTGCTGCACTATTCAACATAGCCAAGGTGTAGAACCAGCCCAGATGCCCCTCAATGGACAAATGGAATGTGAAATTGTGCCATGTATATATAATGGAATTTTACTCCTCCATTAGTAAAGCAGTTTATAAATACAGTGAATCTTGATCAGTGCCACCACCCCTTTTAACATTCTCATTCATCCCTCCCAACCTACCCCATCCCACACTTTTCTTAATTTTGTCAAATATGTGTTGAATATTTACTGCATTGCTCCCTCTTCTATTTGTCTACCTCCTTTCTCTTGACCCCTCCATCCTTTTCAAGTACCCATGTTTATTTTGTTGACCTTTCATTTAGCCTTTGCCTTCGAATTACACCATTCTGCCCTGAATCTATCATATTTCAGTCAATACATTTGTGTATACTTGCATACTACCAAAAGTATTTATTATATATTTATTAACTAATTCTAGCTTCCAAATTGAATCTCATTTTGCTTCATATAAGCATTGTTCTAGAAGGCTGTGATCTCCTGGGGAGCATCCCATAAAACAGAAGTATAAAACAGACTACTTTGTATGAAACAAGTTATAAAGTGTGTGTGTGTGTGTGTGTGTGTGTGTGTGTGTGTGTGTGTATGTGTGTGTGTGTATCTTGGGACTTGAATTCAGGGCCTTGTTTATTGTTCAAGGCTAACTCTGTACCACTTAAGTCACAGCTCCACTGCTAGCTTGTTGGTAGTTAATTAGAGGTAAGAGTCCACAGACATTCCTCTTTCCTGCCGGGGAAATAGGATTACAGGTGTGAGCCACTGGTACTCAGCATATTGATTTCTTTCTGTACATTGGCTTCATTAATGAAAGAACTAGGAAGACAGCAAATATATCTCAGGGGCTTTCTCTCTTCTACCCCCATATTTATACCCCTTTCACTGGCAAACTAGCAGTCCATCTGTGGGGATAGGGCCAGTTTAAAAGGAGAATTAGATGCCTTTTATTTTTATCTCAACTTGTATAAGCTAGAAACTTAAAATAATATAAAAAATGTACATCGCAAATTCAGTGTGAAGATGTCAGCTTGATACTTCCTAAAGCCAATCCTCACTGGGATGAGAGAGTTGATGCCAAAAATAGCTACTCCACATTTGCACAGATTTCCAACACTGAAAAATGTATGTCGTTCACAAATTCTCAGGGATGTTTTCTGACCAGATTGACCAATAAAAATAGTTTGGATCTGAAGTGTCCTCCCCCAAAAGCAGTCATGTGGACATTATTGAAATCTTTAAGGCCTGGGGCTTCATGGAAGGGTTTAAGTCATCGAGGACATGTCTTCAAAGAGGATTGTGGGACATGAGTGATATCTCTCTCTTCTTGCTTCCTGAATGCTAGGAAGGGAACAGTTTGCTCTGACACACACTCTTCAACAATATGTTACCTCGTCATAAGCCCTAACAATGGGGTAATTAATTATAACTGACAATGATCATAACTGAAAACTGAAAGTTCAAATAAACCTTTCCTCTTCTTAAGCTGACTTATCTCAGATATTTGTCATATTAATAGAAAACTGGGTAACACAGTACAATTTTATCAAATGTGTTACCTAGCATCATTACATTATTACATTTTCTAATCAGAAACTTGGCTCCAAATCCAGGTCTATTTTAGAGGCCAAGTAGCTAGAAACGTGTGTTTACCAGGAGTTTATTATTCGTTTTACTTAGATGGTGTGTGAGATTAGTCAGGATTTTCCATCTAAACAGATGCTCTGAAAGGGAGGAATTGAATGATTAATTGATTTTAAGAAATTGGTTACATGAATTGGGGGGTTGGAAAAAGTCTGTAGAGAACATCAGCAAACTGGAAATTTTGGAAAAGAGTCGGGATGTTCTGCAGTCTTGAATCTTACATCAGTAGGCTGGAAACATAAAAAAAATTTCATGTTATGTTTTCTAGGCTAAAAATCTGTACTTCAGGAAACCTTAGGCTTTGTACTTAAGTCTTCCAACAGATTGAAAGGGCCACCCACACTACGAAGAGTAATCTGCTTTTCTCAGTGTCTACTGATTGAAATGTCAATCACACCATAAAATAGCTTCACAAAAGCATCTAGACTAGGGTTTGATCAAACAATTGGGCAGCAGTCTAGCCAAGTGGACACATAAAACCAATCATTCAGAAAGAGAATATTCCAGTTGGAGATGTTAGCTAAGAGACCTTTTGTTATAAAGTAATATTTTTTCCTAACAAATTTTGGAATTCCTTCATCCCGTGTCAGTTTCTTTTATAATTGCTGGGTTTTGCCTTTTGTGTTTGTTTGTTGCGATAGAGTATCATTTGTAACCTAGGCCTGCCTCAAACTTGCTGTGTAGACCCACTGGCCTGCAACTTTTGCTCCTCCTTCCCCAGCCTCCTAAGGACAAATATTACAGATGTGTACTAGCTCTAGTTAAGTTTCGTGAACCATCTGAGTCACAAAACCTACTGGACCTCAACTTGAAATGATGAGGGGTTCTGAAAGTTCCCACAGAGCAGAATAATTAAGACTGAATCTCAAAGTGCTTTTCCTAGGGACCCTTCCAGTGGATTCTAGGAATGTATTAACTCATATAGTTTTCAAAGGACTCCCCCTGTCCATCTGCCCCGTTTAACATAATGGTTCTGTAATTGCAGCAAAATAATTAGCACAACAAGAAGTTGATGGCAGGACCAAGGTTATAAAATGGATTGGAGGATGAGGAGTATTGTTCAAGAGAAAGAGTATTTTCTGTTCCCTCTTCCTTCTAATCTTATCACTTCTCTCACTCTTAAGTATTATTTTTATGACTTCTTGGCATAAGGAAAAAGACTCTAATATTTATGACCTGATGTCAGGGAGAAAACAGACGAGTCTCTTAAACTAATGGCTGTTGTTGAGGGCTCCTTTAGCGATATTCAGCCAGAAAGAAAAAAAAAATGAAGAGAAAAGAACTTTGCAATAAACGACCTTCATGGAAGAAGACTATTCATGTTAATTAGTAGCCCTTTTCAAATATGATTCATATATGCATTAGGCCATGCTATGCTGAACAATACAAGCTTTGTGGTAAACATCAAGACAAGTCTCAAGTATGATTATCAAAATTTCAGAAACTCTAGCTAGGGTGGTTTTTTTTCATGAGATTGTGACTTGCCGCTCCTAGTATATTTCACAATAGTGTCTCTCCTAATGGCTTTTAGCTTTTGCCACTGCCAACTTTTATATTTAAAATCCATACAATTATGGACAATTTATGAACATTATAAAGCTTTTCTTTTTTTCCACTGATTCTTCCTGATTCAAGCCAGCTTTTATCCTTAGCAAATCAAATGCATTTTGCTTACACCACTCGATTCATTCTCACAGATTCCACTTTATTCTTATTATTAGTATTCCTTATTATGCATAGTTAATTTAAGAATGCATTTCCTCCATTAAAAAATTAGAATATGCTGAAAGAAGTACTAGAAGGTGATTATTTGCTTTCGTTTGCTAAGATTAACCATGTAAGTCCTGATGTGGTTGGCCCCAAGTTACAAGCAAGAGACACAAATGTTTAAAAGGCAACAAGATAAAATCAAGTGAGAATTTTCTTAAGAAGTCACAGTCTTTTTTATGTAGTGATGGTTTCTCAAATATCAGATTCAGCTAAGAGAATGACTTATGGCAGAGGAAAATGGGTATACATTTGGTTGAGTTCCTTAAACAAATACACCGATAAGTAGAGTTCTTTGAAAACTAATCTTAACAAATGTACCTTGCAGAAAGTCAAACATGAAATAAGGTTTGAGACTTACCTGCCTCTACCCAAGCTGCACAGGTGCACTAGGCACACCAAAGGCCCATACTTCAAGAAAGAGAGCCAGAGAGCTGAGAGCCACTGGCTTATGCCTATAATCCTAGCTACCAGGAGATTGAGATAGGAAGAACAACGTGCAAAGTCAGACTCAGTAGTAAGTCCACAAAACAATAAAAGTTAAGGGACAGTACCCAAGATCCGAGTTCATACTTCAGTGCTGGCATACACACCCAGAAAAAGAGAGAGAGACTGCAACTTTCAGAGGGAGGGCTTCTACCCACTGCATCCTTACCACCTTCTCTTCCCCAAACAGCAAGATCAACTAACGAAGCCTTAGCACTTGACCATATATCAAAGTCCTTTAACAGAAAAGCTGGAACATTGGGAAAACAAGTCACCATCTAGAATTCCTTAATATTGCAAGCATTGATTGTAAAAGCTATCAGCCTGGTGATTGACTGTTGTCTCCAAATGCTCTCTAACATGTTTGAATCTCCCATTTCTATTCTAGAGTTAGCTGGCTGTTTGAAAATGATGAGTGCAGGTCCCACCCTTGCATGACTTGGGGGTTGAGGGATGGTCGCCTCTTCTTCACCACCTCAGCTACATGACTTTGAACACCACACAGCCGTGTGGAAGTTTGATTTGCTGAATAAAGTCCAATATTTTCCATATTGACTATCAGAGAAAGCAAACAGCCTGTTCATTAATTAATATCTTGCCTATATTGCTATTATTTGTTTTTGACTTAAGACCAACTAGTTTTGTGTTTACTATGAAATCCAAATAAAAATACTTTCTATACTTTCTAAGCATCTACTGAGCACCTATTTTGTTTAGAATACTGAGCTGGCCAACTTTTGATACTGCAGATTTTCTGGTCATATAGCATCTGAAAAGTTTTGGTTCATGTTGCCAGAATACAAGTTTTTTCCTCATGTATTTTTAAATTACTATCTTTAAGTAATTATACAAAGGAATTGCCATTTGACAAAGCAGTTCATGAATACAGTATGTCTTGATTCATGCCATGCCTTTCAACATTCTCACCCATCCTCCCCTAGTCACGTTTCCCCTTACCCTTCTTATGTGCACTGGATTCTTGTATACATTGTCTTCCTTTTATCATCCTCATTCATCTACCCTTTTCCCCCTTGACCCCACCCCATCTCTTTTGAGTATCTTCTTCCTGGTGTTTTATTTTGCTGAACTTTGATTTTTGCCTTTCTAAGGAATTAAGCTATTGGAGAGCTCCCCAAATCCACTGTATTTCAGTTAATCTATTTGTATAAACTTGCATTTGACCCAAAATAGTTACTTATATGTTTGTAAGCTAAATCTAGCTTCCAGAGAAAAGAAAATTGTCCACCCTTTGTCTCTTTGGGCCTAACTTTCTTCACTTGACATAATTTTTCCAGGTCTTTACATTTATTTACAAGTGGTACAATAGCATTCTTTCTAATAGATGAGTAAAGTTCCACTGTTCATATATACCGCATTTTCTTGATCTATTTGTCCATTGAGGTGCATCTGGGAAGATTCCTTACCTTGGCTATGGTGAACAGTGCTGCAGTAAATGCAATTGTGCTGGTGGCTTCATCCTTGTTTGTAATCTATTGGTTAAATGCCAAGGAATAGAATGGATGGATCATAGGATAGTTCTATGTTTACATTTTTTGAGAACTTACATACTCCTTCCTTTCCATAGTGATTGCAAAAGTTTACATTCACACCAAGTTCCCTTTTGGCTGAATCCTCACCAGCACCTGTTAACATTTATTTTCTTGATAATGGCCATTCTAACTGGAGTTAAGTGGAATCTCAATGGTATTTTGATTGTGCTGGCAAAACTGGATATCCACATGCAGAAAACTGCAAGTATACTCTTCTCTCTTACCAACTCAAAATGGATCAAAGATCTCACTATAAGTCCTAAAACCATGAAACTATTTCAGAAAAGATTAGGGGAAACATTAGGGCTCCTGGGCACAGGTAGAAACTTTCTGAGTAAAGATCCAAAATCCCAGAAAAATCAAAGAAAGAATTGATAAGTGGAACTGCATCAATTTAAAAGGTTTCTGAGCAGCTAAAGGCATAGCTGACAAGCTCAAAAGACAGCCTACCAAATAGCAGAATAATTTTTTGCCACCTAAGCACGGCACAGTGGTCTAATATCCAGAATACACAGAGAACATAAAGAAATCATACCTTCGGTGATCCAACAACCTATTAAGAAATGGGCTAATGAGCCAAAGAGAATCTTCTCAGAAGAAAAATTAGGACAAGTTCTTATTAAAATTTCTAACTTGTGTGAATATGCATGGACCAATTTACTACCTTTGCTTTAGTTGTCATCTGAAAAGCAAGGGTGACAATACTACCTTACTCACAGAGTTGTCATGAAGATTGGATGGCATAAAGCCTTTGGAACAGTATTATCCTATATATATATATATATGTAATTAAATTTATATATACATATATGTATATATACATATACATATGTATCCATATATACCTGTATTTCTTGGCTCCTATGCCTGTAGGAATCTCTAGGACCATTCTTCCAATCATAATTCTTAGCAATTTTCATAGCTCCAATCTCTTAGCTTAAATTAGAGGACAAAGCCCAGGCAGGATTAAAGTCAGCTCTGCTGGACTCCCTACCCACTGTTGTCCTTGTTCACATACCACCTCTCTGCTCTCTTGCCTCATTATCCTTTTGTGGGCCCTAATATCTTCAAAGAAAATAGGACATTTAAGATAAAACCTATAAATGCCCCCCATATAAGAATATAAACAGACTTTAACTAATTAGCTGGCTAATTACTCTCTTCCACAGCCAATTTTTCTCTGTTCTGTTACAACCATGATCAAAACCAAAAACATCAACAAATAGTAAAGTTGCTTTTCTCTGCTAGCTTGGCAATTAAAGCTAATTAAGTGTGAAGTGATTGTATAGAGATCTTTACCAGTTTTTGGAAAGTATCACTTGGCAAAACTATATATAAATTTTCTATCTACTTTTTAAAAGTAGGGATAAAATAAGGTAGGAAAGGTATCTTAGTAGTCTCAATAGTAATGTGAAAATGAGTATCAGCAACCTCTGTTTAAGATCTGAAATCCCAAATGAAATATCAGAAACAGACCCTATTTACAATCAGTTGTTGTCCTATGTATAGGGTCTAGTGATGCAACTGTTTTCTTTAGATATTAATTTTAACAGTATCTATTTTAAGATGGAGGCTGCACTGATGTGTAATTTTACAGTACTTACATGAACTGGTACCTTTTGACTCAATGTTGAGTGTTAGGTAGGATTAATCATGCTATTATTATGTCATGCATTCCACATCTTCTCTTGAAGAAAGTCATGTCCCTGCAATACCATTATGTAAGAGTGATGATACAGACCAAAGTCATTACAGTAAAATTTGCTTGGTATAGATCTTCCCAGCAACTGTTCAACCTCACCTCCCACTTAGCATGCATGTGGAATTCTCCTTAGCAAGACTCCTGTTTTCTGTCAGTAGAAAGCAAAGGGTCCTTAATGAACACATTATATGCAGACTACCAGCATGCTTTTAGCAAGAGAAAGCCCCAAAGGTTGCTTAATAGAGAGTGTCTATGGAGCAATTACTTTGAGTACTGTACCTCAATATGCTGGAGAGAAACCTGATTCGATACCGACCCAAGCCAGATAAAGACCTGTCACAATCAGGGCATAAGCACCTCCATTTTAGGATCTCTCCATATTGTCTAGATGGCCGGGGACTCGGGGTGAGGGTGATAAATAGTGATCAGAAGCATCATTGCCCTTTATACACATCATAGAAGAGACAGCAAAAAAAAAAAATGACTGAGCTCATAGAGAGGGCTTCTTCAGACTGGAATGTTCTACCCCTTCTTGCCTTCTGTTTCTTGTTTTTGTTTTTTCTCTCAAATTTTTCATTCATGTCTTACTTGGTTTACATAGTACACCTCACTTTCTTCAACTTCCATCCAGGACCTTCTCTCTAAGCCCTCTATTCCTTGGAGGAACACTGATGGTCATCAGACATGGCTACTTTAGACTCTTAGGAGGTCACTCCAAAGTTCCTAGTGTTCTGTCCCAGCTTATGCCAAGGCTTCCCACCAAAATTGTAGCATTTGGAAACATTCTGTCCATCTCTCTTTCTCTTCTTTCCTTCTCTGCTCCCACTTCCTCTTCCCCTTTCTTTCCTCTTCCTCTCTTTATCTCTGCTTCCTCTCCCTCCCACCCGCTGCCTCCTCTTCTCTCAGCAGCAATTATATCCAATTATAATAATATGCAGTAAGCAAAATAAGCAAAGGAGTGACCAAAGAATTCGATACATTTTCTTCAGCAAGGAATACAAGAAGAAACTAATTTTTGTTAATGTTATTGACATAATTTATATAGTAACTATAACCATTTATAATTGAATGGCTTTTCAATATATATGTATGTATGTATGTATGTAAAATCCTTACTGTATTTAAGCCAGAAAACATACTTATAATTTCCTCAAATTCCATGATACCCCAAGCCACTGTCAGTCTACTTCTGCCCATTGACAACTTCTGATTTGCTTTCTGTAGCTACAATTACCTTACATTTTTTTCTGGAATTTTAAAAATAAATTTAATATACATGGCCAGAAGTGTGTCCTAGTAGTAGAGTGCTTGCCTAGCATCCACAAGATCCTGGGTTTGGTTCCTTGGTACTTCATACACAGAAAAAGCCAGAAGTGGTGCTGTGGCTTAAGTGGTAGAGCGCTAGCCTTGAGAAAGGCCAAGGACAGTGCCCAGGCTCTGAGTTCAAGCCCCAGGATTAACAAAATAAATTTAAAAAATTAATTATACATATGCATCTGGCTCTTTTTATTTGGCACAAGTACTATAATACAGTAAGTCTTTTTGTTCCTTTTGAATTCTTTTTCATTGTGGAGTAATATTCTATTGTGAGGACATCTGACCTGTTCAGCAAGCCCAAGTCTCTGAGTTGAAACCCCAATACCACCAAAAGAAAAAAAACATTCTTAAAGCTTAATAATATGCAGCTCTATGGATCTTATCCAGGATTTACAAAAACATTACAACACACACCTCAATTTTTGTTATGGTCTTTGGTTTTAATCTTATCAAATATAGTAAGTGTAATAATAAACTACTGTTTTCATTTGAATTCTCTTGGCTTTTGTGGATTTGAATATTTTTTCATAATTTTGAATCATTTATACTTCTTTCTTGGGGATTGCTCATGCGATTCATATCCCTTAAATTTTGTTGATTTACAAGTGCTTCATTTTATACTTATAAGTTTATAATCAACCCATTAGCCTTTGTTCTTTTTATGTTGTCCTATTTTTGGCAAAGACATTTCAAGCATTTTCTTCTTTATTATTGCCATCTAATTCTGTTTCTGACATATCTAAACTGGAGAGGTTTCAGATTTGTATAAGGTCTTAAATTCTTGCATTAGACTTTTCACAGCTTGATATGATGTATACTTATAAACAAATAAGCAAATGTTTTAAATTATTTTGTTCATTTTTATAGATTTTCATTGTTATTCTAATCTAACTATGATTTATTCGGGGATGAGGCAAGAGATTGAAATATGTCTTAGCCTCCATTCCTTACAAAGCAGAGTCTGAGTCAATGTTCACTTTCTCCAATGTTTTCAAGGAGAGAGATGCTGGGAAATTAAGATGAGGGACACATGATGTTTTCTTGGCTTTTCTTCTTCTTTGTTTTTTATCTTGATATAAAACCTTTTTGGATATGCTATTAAATAAAATATGCCTTACATGTTTTTAGAATGGAATATGCCTTTCTGCTGATTTCATGTATGTATGTCAGAAGTTTCTATCCTTTTTCTGACAATCCGAAATATATTTTCTCTCAAGGAACTATGGAATTGCATGGGCTTCCATTGAGTTTTTCTCTCCAGTTCTCAACTGTGTTTATTCCTTTTCCAATTCCAAAATTGCTACTCCACCCCATCACCAATTATTCTCATTCTATTCCCACCAACAAGTCTCTTTTAGTCAATAAACTTAGTTCTTATTTTACTTAGAATTCTTATTTTACTTAAAATTCTCAGCAAATGAGAATTCTCATCCTTGAATCTAATTCTGGAGTTTTCTTCACTCTCTTCCCAATTTTACTCCTCCTGATTACTGGTATATTTTTGTTCTTGTTGTTTTTGCCTGTTTTGGTGCCATTCCTAGGGGCTGAACTCAAGGCCTGGACAATGTCCCTAAGCTTTTTTGCTCAAGGTTAGCACTCTACCACTTCAGCTCCCTTCTGGCTTTTTGGATGTCCACTGGAGATAAGTCTCATGGACTTTCCTCCCAGAGCTGGGATTGAATTATAACTGTCACTTCCCATCCAGCCCTGTCTTTTCATCTGTATTTGTTTCCACCACATTTCCAATCCCTCCTCTGTGCTGGCTTGGAAGCTTGAAAATCCTTTTTGCCTTTATTTGAGATTTAAATCTCTACAACTTCTTACTGCTTTATTTTTCACTTTCCTAGTCAAAAAATTCAGAAACCCAGTGGTTATTGTAAAATTTTTGTAAAAGTTGCTTTGTAAAGCTTGATACCCTTCCTCTTTCCCACATCTTGGTGCTACTTTGATGTCACAATATATTGAATGAGATCGTCCTTAGGTAACCTATTCTCTCCTTGAACTTCCTTCACTCAGATCCTGCTTATTCCAGTGTCTTGGTTTTCAGTTCAAATTGCACTCTTGAACACTCCTTACTTTCAACCTGGGGTTCTATGAGCACCCCAATACAAATTTACTGAATTCCCCTTCTCAATTCAACCCCCACAGAAATCTATGCTTTGACCTTTCTTATACTGCTATGAGTGGCATAAAATGTACGTCCTGTCAGCCAAGCCAAACTGGGAACCATCACACACCCTTCTTTGCCCAGGTATCCAGAAAGACTGGCTTCTGTTGTTTATTCTGTTCCAGTTTCCTACATCATGTCCCCACCCCCCGCACCTTTCTCTTTCTTCTCTTTGCTTCTTCTGCTTCTCCTCATTCACCTCCCCCTTTCCCATCCCCTTTCTCTTCCCCTCAATCCTCCCTCTTTCCCTCTCCCTTTCCCTCTACCTTTCTCTCTTGTCATCCCTTGCCCTCTTCCACTCACCCATTCCCTGCTGCTTCTCTGATCCTGGTCTTTCCTTTCTAGAGCTCTAGGTATCCCCATTCTGTTCTGAAAATCTTCTCATGAGCCAACCTCTTTATGACCTCTGGATTTTCCCACATGCAGTTAATAATCCCTGTCCTTAAAAAAGTAAAACCTGTCTACTCTGATCTTGATGTTATCAAACATTTCTAAATACCAAGCATCAAATGGGATGGGTTCTTAGGGGCGGGGGAAGAAATAGGTCAATTTAAATCATTTTTATGCTTGAAACTCTTCAAGAGTTCGCCATTGTCCTTGGGAAAAAAAATTTACTTCTTGATAGAGTAGACATTTTTACACCAAATTTCTATCCAGTCACCAGTCACATCTCTCATTCATATTGCTACTGCAGATATCTAGGATCATGGCTTCACTCAACTTTGTCCTATTTTCAAAAATACCTCCTAAAGACTTGGAAAAAATCATATTAAGTGAGGTAATCCAGACCTAAAGGAACATAGGCTCAATGGTTTCATTTGTAATAATTAGTACACATCTAGGACTCTCCTACCAGAGGATTACAATGGCTCAAAATCTAGGTGCATAAGGATGAGACTAAATGAAAGGATCTCTAGGATCCTTTTGCCCTTTGGTTAATCTCATATTGTTACTATATCTGACTTTGTTATCTGGTGTATTGTATATACTTTTATTTGAAATAGGAAAAGGAAAGGAGGAAAACAAGATGATTGGGAGGGATTGGGGGAGAAAAATGGGGACAAAAACATGAGAAGGGGTATCAATGTGTGAGAAGTAATGCACCTACTACCTGGCAAATGTAACTATAACCCCTCTATATGTTATCCAGACAATAAAAAATATATATTCAATATCACCGTGAGCAGGAATGATGCTCATGTGTACATAACTGGTTTTATGTTAATTAGAAACTGATCCTTTTATATATCTTTGATAGTAAAGAGAAAATGAAATAAAAATACCTCCTATTATAGCATCTTCCCTCTCAACTTTCTAATAAGTCACCATCTGTTTATCTTTGAAATGTTCCCTCATTCCATTTCTTTTTTTTTTCTTTTGCCACTACCTATAACTCAGAACTGATTTTTTTGTTTTGTTTTGCTTTTTGGTACTCTTGTGTACAATTACATCACAGTGTCTTTAGTGGACTTGTCTGTTTCCAGAGCTGTTTGCCCACTGATAATAGCACAAAAACATATCAATGTCCTTCTGTTACTTATCTCCTTATCCAAAACACTTTGTAAGCACTGAATCAGAAACATAAAAGAATAGAATATAGAATAATAGAATTTTGTGTCTAAAGAAGGCACACAGAGAAAGGCAGAGGAACAAAACACGTACAGAAAATCTAGCAAATACTCTGCCTACTCTATTTACTATTCACTTATTCAGTTAGTATTGTCAGCACCTCTTGCAGTGATTATGGCTTGGCCAAAGATTGTACTTTATTGGGTATATCACAGTGTGAAGGGGGGGAATAATGAATAGCTCCTTATTGATTTCTCTAAATTGTCACATTTATTCATAGTGACATTGTCACTATCTGTTCTGAGCCATGAGGGCTTTAGGACAGTTGTCAGCAGGGAGAACCACTAGCTCATGCTCTGTCAGTAAGTTCATGGAAGTTACCATCAGTTTCTGCCTCTACCTAAAACACTTTTTTTAAATTTGCAGGTGGCAGGATATAACTAACCAAGACATGGCTAACTCATAGAATTCTAATCCTTTCAGAATATATCACTCATCAAAAACCAGTGGAATCAAAATGACTCATGATCTTCTCAAATCTATCAGTACCTGAGGAATTCATAAACAGAGATGTCTGTTTGGATCTCAAACTCCCTATGCACAAGGTATGACATACAGATGGTTCTCAGTCTCTTGGGGCTTCAAATGCTCCTTCATCTTTAAAATGAAGACAATCAATTTCTGAAAGAGTCAGAGTGATCTAAAATGCCTGAGTCATTTCCTACCACATAAAAGTCCTAGCTTCCTTTCACTGAGGGCTTACTGTATCTGAAAGAAGAAATTCCTTGGATTTGATTTTGGAGTTTGCTGTTAAGCTTTTTATTCAATGATGACTCTAGCTTCATTTGTATCTCCTTGACTTCACATTTGCCTTTTCTTCAAGAAACATGTAGATCTCAGCATCCTGAGTATTTAAGTATTTAGAATTACAGGTATAAGCTACCTGTGACATGCCATCAGTTCTTTTTTTTTTTAAAAAAAAAAAACTATGGTTTTGTTCCCCTCACTAGCAGTACTATTAGAGGGCACAAGGTTATATTTAGGATATGGTAGTTCAAATTTATTGAGTGACTATTTGGCACTTCTCCAGGCAGAGCAGTCTCTAAAGGAGCAGAAGGAATTTTTTTAAAAGAAAATATAGGAATTATAATAAAAAATGCTTTCATTTGTATCTCTATATTATGTACACACACACACACACACACACACACACACACACACACACACACACACACACACAGCACAACACACATCTACGATACCACCAAATCTGTTTAACAGCATTCTTCTCCTATCTCTCTCTTTCTCTTTTATCATTTCTCTTCTCTATTCTCTTTCCTTCCTTCATTTCTCTCCTTTCCCCATTTTTCTTTTGTCTTCCTTCCCTCCCCCCCTTCCTTCCTTCCTTCCTTCCTTCCTTCCTTCCTTCCTTCCTTCCTTCCTTCCTTCCTTCCTTCCTTCTTCTAATTTCCCCTCATGACTTCAAACTGATCAGAGCTCTCTTCTAATGCTACAAACTACTTGATTTACCCAAGTCTTACTAGCTACTCTTCAAAAATGTAAAAGTTGAACCAAGAATGAAAATCCAGAGCCAAAGAAACATTGTAAGTAAATGCTTACCTAAATTCGATCTTTTGTTTCTCTTAAAAGCTGTAATTCAGGCCCATGATTTTAATGGCCTGAGCTAGATTTCAAGCTCCATCACCTCTAGCTATGTGACCTTGAACAAGCTACTTAAGTTCTCCAAGGCTATGTTCCTTCACCTCTAAAACAGATGATAATGTTAACTAGCTCACCATCAAAGATAAAATACACCAATAGTTAGAAAGCACTTGTAACAAGTTCTGGCCTCTAATATTTAGTACATATTTTTTTTATTACATTAGTCTTAAATTTTTTGTTGCATACCTACTATGTATCTAGTACTAGGTTGGTGAGCTGTGTGAAAACAAGCCATTAATGTCAATTAATTTTACTTCTTCCTAAATTAACACTGGTGTTTCTGGAGGTACTCTAGGCACATTTGAACCTCCTCAGTGTGGGGCAGTTTCTGAAACTATTGTCATGATTATTTGGCTGTCGCTTGGAATGTCTGATTCTTTTCCTTTCAACTGAATTTAAGACTCCTCATGAAAACCTAATAGAAAGCACTGCACAGGAGTTTTTCTTTATGAAGCAATGTGCTTATAAAAATAACACAACAGGTTTATAAAACAAGTAGAAAATATCTATACCCTCTCTCGTTATTATCAAGGGCATACACGATTCTTTCCTTCATTTTACATTATAACCAGAAGAAGACACATTCACCTAGCCTGTCCAAAACATAGCCCCCTTTGCGCTAGCCTGGGCAGCAGTGGCAAGAAATATGTGCCTAGGTGAATGCAACTATCAGTCTAATGGGCCAACTGAGGTAATAAATTACCAAGCAAACCAGAAAATTTCCCTAGCTAGATGCTCCTGTTAGGAGACAGCATGGATGCACACTAGCCTTCCTGTTACACAGTCCCTTTCTGGAAGAATTCCCTCTGTGCATGTCCTTATAACAGCTAGTGATGACCCCAACAGTCAGCAGTAGGCACTGCCAGACAGAATATGGGCCTAGCCTGCTTCTGTACAGGAATGCTCTCCTAAGTACATCAGTTTCCCTCCCCATGGATGCCTCACACCACACATCTACTGCTAATCCATAGTTGCTCAGTTCAAATGTTTGGAGATTCTTAACCAAAGGCCTATATCAGATTCAGATCAGATTTATCACACAGGCTCTGTAAGCAATGACTCTTTCTGGCGTTCTGAAAAAAAATCGTTCTTCTCATAGAACATTCTGGCATCATTATTTTGTGTGATTTTTCTCAATCACAATATGCCTTGAACAAGATACTGTGTATCCCTAGATAATGAGCATGATAAGGTAGAAATAAATAATAAAATGTTTTCTAAGAGCTTGCTTTGAGCTGGTTACCAGGTGATATGCTTTGCACAAATTCTCGTGGTATGTGTCAGTTTTAGTTTTGTTTTGGGCTAGCAATTTAATCCAAGGCTTTATGTATGCTGGCCAGGCTTTCTACCATTTGAGCTACACCTCTAGATCTGTTCTTTTCATTTTGGTTTTAAGACTTAGTCTCACCCTCTATGCCCAGGCTGGTCTAAAAGTTCAATTCTTCCATTTCTACCTTCCAAAGTGCTGACATTATAGGTAAGCACCACCATGCTTAGCTTCTTATTATGTCTTTTCATACATAACTGAGCATCATCACCTAGGTAACTTATAAAGAATAAGGAATTGTTCAGCTCATGGTTCTAGAGATCCAAGAACAAGGATCTGATAAGGGTCTTCTTGGGGATGAGACCTCTGACAAGTCTAGATGCTGTGTGGTGCATCACATGGTAAGACTGAGCAAGTGAGTTAGCTAGGATCCCTTCTTTAAAAGCAAAGCCAGAGTATGTCACTTTCATGACCTCATAGCATCCTCATTACTTCCCAAGGACCCATCTCCAAAGGCCATTAATATGTGACTCTTGGGAATTAAGTTTTCAACACATATAATTATTGAAAACCCACCCCAGTTACTCATTATAATTCATTATAACTATGCTATGATCATTGCTAATGGAAGATGAACTATGGCTCAGAGAGATGAAGGAACCTGTCTCCATTTTCCCGATGAGAGCTCCAGGCAACAGCCCAGGAAGTATCTTAGTTCTAGAACTATGCTTTCCAAAGTGTTTCTTGAAAGCACCATATACTAGTTTTATTTTTTTTTATTTTTAGCATCTCCATGTCCCCAAAGGGTCTCAGACTATTGGTGTAGCTTTCAGAGCTCACATTACTTACCCTAAAGAAGTCCATCATCATGGTCAGTCAGCAGTGCCCACAGACCAGCATCTTTGTACCGACACAAAGACATCTCACATGCAAAGGCAAGCAGCATGATCTCTGTTGAAAATGACTAACAGGGATTCTTTGCTTCAGAGACAAGAGCTGAATCTACAACTAGTTAGCGCCAAATCCACTGGCGTGCTCTGTCTACATAATACAGACTATGGCATTTGGCAATGGCTCTTAAATTTGGCACAGTCCACACTCCTCCTGGACCCACGAGATAACATAACCAAATGTTTTAGAATGCTGTAAGAAATGTGTATTTTTCAGGTAGAAGGAATGCAAACATCTCTCCCTCCTCTAAAGGGGTCTCATGCTACCCAATCCCAAGGGCAAAATGGTTCACTCCCTCTTGACCCTTTAAAAGGTTAAATGTGAGCAAAGGCACAGATAAATGGTCACAATGCAAACAAAGTCATGTAAATAAATGCATCTCTGATCTACTCTGGCTGGTGATGCCAAATATACCATCTGCACCATTTCTCATGATGAGCTGATTTTTTTTCTGCACATCCCAAGAAAGCATAATATGCCCATGATTTTGCAGACCAAAGCATGCATCATTTGACACTTAGAATTTTTTTCAATTTTCAGACTCACAATCAATGGCATTTCTCTTTTTTTCTAAGTTAGAATGAGGTTGGAAAATGAAAGTCATAGAGCACATTTCCAGGGCCTGAGAAGAAGCCTGTGAATAATGTTTTTGTGTCCATTCTAGTTGCATCTTCAATTTAAGTGTTCCCATATTGTCCATTTATTGATAGTCACTCACCAAAAACATTATCTGGGAATCAACCCAGGCCCAGAACCCAGCTCTACTACCTGCCTCACCTGTTGCCAAGCGTGAATACAATATTTCAGAGCAAGGATAACAAACACAGTGACAAAAGTACTTGATATTTAATAATATATTAGGGTTGTGTTGCTACAATAAAATGCCAGAGCCCACTAATTGTGTGTGTGTGTGTGTGCCTGTGCCAGTTGTGGGGCTTGAACTCTGGGCCTAGGCACTACCCCTGAACTTCTTTTGCTCAAGGCTACCCTTGAGTCACAGCATCACTTCTGGCATTTTCTCTTTATGAGTATGTCAGTAAGGAAGTCTTACATATCATGACAAAGATTTGAATTTGACAACTAAAAACTTCCAGTAGCTTTAAGAAAAGTTTGGTAAAACAGTGGAGATTATGGGCAGAGTGAAACTATTTTAAGAATTAGAGAGGGATGAGGATGTGGATTCGTAGTAGATTGCTTGCCTAGCATGCATGAAGCCCTGGGTTTATTGCGCAGTACCACATAAAATTTTAAAATGTGCAAGAGGAAGAATAAAATTCTCTGAGCTCCCTGGAGGAGATCATTCTCTTTTCCCATAGTGAGAAGGGTCAACCTTGGTCCCAGCAGAGAAGTTACAAATCCCAGGTAGCAGAGTCCTCAGATCTGCCTAAGTAGAGTGGGACGGGCAGAGCATATTCTTTGCTTTCCTTTATTTTTGGTCATAAAAGATTACTCCATTAGGAAATATCAGTGATTTTGTTTTTCTGCTTTACAGTCACCTTTCTTTTCGATTTCTATTCCATCCTATTTAGCTATAAAACAAACAGTACTTGGTCAACCCATCCACAGATCATGTTCCATCTTGTCAATTTATTTTAAATTAAGAACCCGAACTCATATTTATGTACAAATGTCTTGGACTGACTTAATGCTTATTTTAACATTTTATAAAATCATATGACATGTGATACATAACATTTATGGGGAAAGATCTTACGAGGAGGGTCATATTTTATTATTTAAATAAGGTTCAGTTTTTTTCTCAAATATTAAGTTTGGATCACTGAACTGTGAAAAGACTGAGAAAGAGTGAAAGTTTTTTGAGTATAAGTTGGAGGAGCAAACAGAAATGTTGAGTATCAAGTTGTACTCTGCCATATGTTGAGAAATAAATACAGGTATATATACTAACTAAAAGTTGTATTTGTATCTTCAAACTGAAAGCCTCTCATTCTGTGTAAGGAGCAGGATAGAACTGACTTGTCCTTTAAAAATAAAGACAAAAAGATAGTGATAAGCTAAAATATTTAAAACCAAAAAATATTATGCATGCTGCATGGTGAAGATCAGATTTTTATTAATGCAAGTTTCAAATGCTGATTAACTCTCTGGAGAGTCAGTTTCCCAAAGCATTGGATTGTATTCAAGTCTTTTTCAAAACAGCACATCACTTCCATTATTCCAAATATTAATTGAATAACATTATAACCAAGGATACAAAGCAAAATTTAAAATGTGATTATAGCCATCATGGCTTACATCTAAATAAGTTACTCAGAATTCAATCATAGAAAAGAAAAATGCTGTAAATTGGTCTTATCAGAAGAGTAAAGCTCTTTCATAGCCTCTTCCAAAATGAATTTTGATGTTTTAGGACTAAAGAAAGCCCGGCTGTGACTGGGAGCTATATTTATATTGGCAATTTTGATCAGAAATCAATTATATTTTTGACTTGTGATTTAGGTACATCAAGGACATTTTCTTTGGGAAAGAAAAAGAGAAAGAATGAAAGAATATTATCTAGTTGGTAGAATTTTCTCCATTCCTTATTTTATAGTTCTATTTCAATCCCTGCCAGTATCTCCAAACCAAGGAATTTGATGGATTTAATCAAACAAAATATTACTATGGTTCCAAAACAACTCATTAAGCTGAGTGTCAAGTAATTGCAAAGCAACACATGACTTTTTTCTTTTTTTTACAGCAGTCAATTGTTTGTCTAAATTTAACTTCTTTTATCTTTTAAATCTAATTTGGGGATAGATAAACATTCCTATTTTCCCCCAAAGAGGCATTATAAAAATATGGTATTCTCTTACAACCACAGGGAGTTTTAGCTTATTTTGTTTCCTTAAATGGTTGCTGTGCATTTGAGCAGTAGTTCTTTGTTTGCAAGGATGCAAAAAAAAAAAACACTCTCACATCTAATTCTAATGAGATAAATGGCATTATGGAGGGAATATTAAAAATTTACAGCCCTCTCTACTAAGCTTATTTGTTAGCCATACATGCAGAATACTGCATAATACACACACACACACACACACACACACACACACACACACACACACACACACAGCCCTAACGCTGAAAAAGATATAAGAAGATAATGATGCAATCATACCATGTCTGATGGAGTTTGCGTATCTCGGCTGCCGTTTGGCACATCATTTAATTATATTGCGCCAAACTGGCACGATCACACAATATGTTAGTGTAGAGGGTCCACAGTTTAAGGGGAAAATCTAGAAGTGTTAACTATACAGTGTCTAATTATGCAACCTTACTGTCCCAGAATGTGATTTCCGAAACCATTTCTGACATATGGGAAAAGGGTAGAACAGCTGGTCATTAAGGTTTTCTCAAGACTATTTAGCAACACACTTGAATGTAATTAAAGTGAAACACTAAATACGGCACTTGTGGT
Organism: Megascapheus bottae; assembly: GCF_031878675.1. Taxonomy (NCBI): domain Eukaryota; kingdom Metazoa; phylum Chordata; class Mammalia; order Rodentia; family Geomyidae; genus Megascapheus; species Megascapheus bottae. The sequence continues at coordinate 49,486,178 of NC_143518.1, read as the reverse complement.
ACAATGTATTTTTAATTTTTATGGCATGTGGTAAAAGCAAATAGATGCAAAGCATTCAAGTTTCTCTGTTTGGCATCCAAGTTGTCAAAGACGCAATGTGTGTTTAGTGGATTGCAGGCAGGGTCCTGGTGCAAGTCACAAACTTACATAAACAACATTGATGAGGTTCAAGGCCATCCTGAAATGGCTGAGTGTGGCCATGCTCAGAGAAAATGGACATTTGGAATCCCAGACAAAGCCAGAGATGAACGCATTCCATCATTCATTCACGCATCTACTCATTCATTCATGCCAGCATGCGTGCATTGATTCATCAGATAGACTGAGGTTATCGCGGGTGATTAAAAGTATTAGTCTGTCCTGGACTTGTTCACAGCTTACTGAGTTTTCAAATAGTGTGATGGAATTTTATTAAAGAAGGCACTGGACAATAAGAACACCAAAAGGGGCACCGGTCCACACGGGATGAGCCCCCCACTGAGCAGGAATTTCCGTAGGCAGCCATGTAAGGATGAATGTACAGGATAAGAAGTTTGGGGTTGACAGCAGATAAGTAATCCAAGCAGAAGGACAAACTTAAACAAGGGGCTTAGAGTGCAAAGAGAATACTGTAACATGAATAAAATCTTTACAGTTATTGAACATTTTAAATGATCTGGCACTGGGCTACTTTCTCCATGTGCATTATCTCATTTAATCCCCATAGCAACTGTATGTGGTACCATTATTATCTATATTTAAAAGAGGTTGAAATTAAAAGAATTCAAATCCAGATTGGCCTGAGCCCCAAGTCCGTATCTTCTACATTGCATTCTCCAATTAGTATACTTATGCCATTTCATTTGCAGAGAATTTGCTGTGTACACTCATTACTCCTTTAAAAACTATGATGGGCTGAATGTGGGATTACCCCTATAATCCCAGTTGTTACAAGGAGAAACAAGCAGGATAGTCACAAATATGAGATATTCTGGGAAAAGTTATTAAGACCCTATCTGAAAGAGTAAAAGGAAAGAAGCCACGGCTGAGGATATGGCTTTAATGTGAGAACACTTGCCTGGTAACACAGGACCCTAGTTTCAAGTCCCAGTGAGTAGAGAAATTCTATGATTAAGAAAATGAAAAGCTATATACTGTGAGAAAATATTTGCACCTGATATATTTGACACAAGTCTGATTCTTTAGTTGTACAAATAACTTTTTAATTCACTAGTAAACATAAATGAACAAAGATTTGAACATTTCACCAGAGGATGAATGATTAGAAAATAAGGAAATGAAGGAAGGTCCAACATCAGGCATTAGCAAACACAAAATAAAGCACAGTGAAATGCCCACATCTTGCTTGTGGAGTGAAAAACTATACATCCCTAATGGCGAAATCTGGCAGCTCCTTAAAGATTTAAGCATATACTTTCCACAATGCCACACTCTCTGAGGTATTTACCCTAGAGAACTGAAAACTTAAGGTCACATAAAAGCCTGTAGGTGAATAGAGAATTATTTATAATCTTCAAAAACTGGAAACAATGCAAATACTTTCAACAAATGTGGATAATGGGATATGAGCAATGGAATACTATTGAACAATGAAAAGGAATGAACTATTGATACACACAAAAGCAGTAGCATCTCAAAGACATTTTTTTTCCTGAGTGAGGGGAGTCAACCTCAAATGATTACATATTGTACGACATTCTCAAAAAGGCTGCCATAATAATGGGATAGAGCTTAGTATCAATCTAAATATGCCATATGAGAAGTGTGGATGTAAGATAATTGTTCTATATCCGGATTGTAGCAGTAGGTACATGTCTATGCTTATTTTTGACTGAGATAACTATTTTTCAAAAGTTATTGTACTTTATATCAACTTTAACATACAGTTGAGAGTCAAGCCAATCTATTTTAGTCTCTACACCAATGTCTAAAATACTTTACCTTTGGCTAATAAGAAATTGAAACTCTCCATGGTTCACAGTCTGTGGCCACCACAGCAAGTAGAAATAGAGAATACAGACTTTTGACCAAAGAACAGAGAAACGCTAGCTGACCTATGTGGGCACTGAACCTCTGACCTCATTAGTATTGTTTTCTTACCACTTCTCTGACAGACAGCCCAATTATGAACATGGAATCATAGAGGGAAGTCAACTCTTCACCTACTACTGCTACTTTGTTAAGAAAAGAATGCTCATCCACTCAAATAATCCTCATATGAACATCCACACCAATATTGAAGAATCTTCCCTGTCTTCCATGGCTCAGTTTATCAATAATCATTGTCAATGTGGTTTTCTAGCCTGGAAAGTGAGGGAGGTTTGAGTTATCACACTCCAGCAGTGATAGATTGGATTCCTTCTGAATCTTGGCCCCTAGACTCTCAGGTCAAAGTCACATGGTATGTTTCACAGCTCTGCTTCTCATTCGTTGCTTTCTCTTGGGATCCATTCCACACAGCTAGTCCTGACCTTGGAAGCCCTGCCATGGAGAAGAACACTTCTTTGGTGTTCCTGCTGAAGGGCCTCTGGTAGAGGCATATCCATTCTGTTTCTGATATAGGAATTTACTCTTGTTATTCTACAATATTACACAAATTCTTTAATGCTGTTCACAAACTTAGACCCAACTTCCGTATTCTTAAAAGTAGCCATCCTTAAGAATGGATGAATAGATCAAGAAAATGTGGTGTATCCACATAGTGGAATTCTATGCTTCCATCAGAAAGAATGACATTGCTCCATACCTAAAGAAATGGAAAGCATTGAGAACATTATACTAAGCAAAGTAAGCCAGACCCAAAGACATACAGGCTGCATGGTTTCCCTCACTTGCAATAATTAGAATGTGTTTACAAATCTACAAGTAAACCCAATGGACAGTAAAAGGCAAATCATTATATATTGATATAATTAACTAAACAACAGTATAAACATTCACATACTGGGTCCAAAGAATGGATATTCTTAGGAGAGGATCATAAAGGCTCAGTAACTATGTGCATATGAGGATATAAAATGATGCTTTTTGAAATGAACTCCAAGAAATGAAGTGGTTCTTTTCTTCTTCCTTTCTTCCTTTTTCTTTGGCTTATTCCCTTCTACTGCTGTTTTTTTATTATTATTACTGTACCCTTTGTCTTGTATATAAGTTTATCTGGTTTGGAGAGGGAAAGGGGACAGTAAAACTAACTAGACACTATGTTGGAAATGAACTATACAACTTGGGGAATGGAGGGAAGTTGGAAGAGGAAAATTGGGGGAGAATGAGAGGGAATGATTATTCAAAAGAAATGTATTCGTTACTTGACTTGTGTAACAGTAAGCCCTATTCACATCACTTTTGCAATAAAATTTTTAAAATCTGAAAAAAGGACTCTTGATATGAGACACTAAAAACCAAATAGAATCTACTAGTATTCAGAAATGAAGCACATTTGCAGTGTAGTCAGAACTACACTGAGCAAAGCAGAGAGTGAGAATTTCCAGATTGGAACAATTAGAGGTGACAACTAATAATTCACAGTCTCATACAAATGTTGACAAGTTTTTCAATGCATAGAATATTTCTAGCTTGAGTAGCAGGGTGCTAAACATGAACGTGAACATATCCTCAGCTTCTGGGATAGAAATTGGATAGAGTTGCTAGTTTGGCTAAGAGAGTGCCAGTGCCTGTTCACTCTGTCAGCCAGTGTTCAACAAAAACCAGGTGTGTGTCCACCAGCAGGGCAGAAAGATGTGTTCCTTAGTGAGTTCTTATGTTTAGGGCAAAGATAGTTATGCTATATCTCTTAAATAGAAACATCTGATTTTAGCAGGTATGATCAAGTTTCTCCAGGGAAATGGGATAGTTAAGTAGACACCAGTCAGCTGAAAGAATAGTTGTGGTGGGTGGGCCATTCAGAGCCTAGCAAAACTTGGCAAGTCGAGTATTTTTACTTTGTTGAGTAAAAATGTGAAACCGACAGAACAATTCATATAGATGGTAGAGTAGCAAAAAAAGAGAAATGAAAATGGGAAGATTATAATTCAACACTGAATAAAAATGTTAGCAAGAACAAGCCGGGCCTGGTGGCTCATGTGTTTAATCTCAGCTAATGGGAGATGGAGGTTGTTGCATGACAACCCCAAGGCATGACATCTCCCAGCCACAAAGGAGTAGACTCTATCTGCAAAATAACTAACACACAGAGTTAGAAAGATGGCTTAGCAAACATGAGACAATCCCCACATCACAACCAACAAAACAAAAAGAGTAAAAGTAAAAGGAAGTGGTTGTGAGCCAGGGACCTTAAATGAAGTCTGGGAAATATGACAAAGTAACAATGTGGATCCAAGAAGCACTTGAAAGCTGGAATACTTTTTTGCCTTCCTCAAGGCTAGAGCTCTACCACTTGAGCCACAGCATCACTTCCAGCTTTTTCTATGTATGTAGTACTAAGGAATCAAACCTGGGTCTTCATGAATGCTAGGCAAGCACTCTACCACTAGACCAAAGTCCTGGCCTAATGAAAAGTTTTTCTTTTGTTTTGTTTTATTTTTTGTCGGTCCTGGGACTTGAACTTTGGGACCTGGGCTCTGTCCCTGAGTTCTTCAGCTCAAGGCTACCACCCTACCCCTAGTGCCACAGCCCCATTTCCCAAGCCTGAATACTTTTCAAAGGCTCATGTATTAAAGACTCGCTCCCCAGTTTTCAGTATTAGGAGGTAATGAGACCTAGAAAGAGTTCTTCTGGTAATTGGAGTTGTGCCTTTGAAAGGCTAATGTCATCTCAGCCACTTACTCTGCCTTTTTCTTGTCCTGACCATGGAGTGAGGGACTCCCCCCAACCCCCCTTCAAACCTTCCTCTCACTTCTCCCACACACAATTCACCGTCTCACAGTCCCAAAAGCAATGGGGTCAGTCATGACCTAAAGATTCCAAAACTTTGAGGCAAAATAAACTCTTCCTGTTTGCAATTAGATTATCTGAGATGTTGGTTCCAGAAATGGGAAAACTCACCCATAGACAGAATGATTGGGAATGACCCAAAAAGAACCCAGAAGAAAAGCTCTACTGAATATCCAATCTCTACTTCAACTGACACCAGCCCCAAAGGTTCTTAGTTCAATTTGGGTTACTATAACAAGATACCCCAAACTCAGTGGAGACCCACAGATCTTGAGAACAGGGAAGTACAGGAGCAAGATGGCAGAGTTTGCTAAGCTAGAAGCAAGGGCTTCCTACCACATGTCAACATGGCAGGGAGACCAAAAGGGAAGCAGGTCCATGCAAGAGGAGCATGTGTGTGAGAGAGAAACAAAGGGCAAGGATAAGCTACTTTTTTACAAGATACTTTTGTAATAACTGACCTAGTGTCATGAGACCTTGACTTACTCTCATGAGAGCTACTTATGCCTGTAAAACCGAAGCTAGCCTGGAGAAAACCAACTCAGACTCTCAAGAGTTACACCAATCTATTCATAAAGTTGATGCCTTCATGGTTTAGTAACTTCTCATCTCTTGAAAGATCTCACCACCTCTCAATACAATTACAATGCGATTGTATGCTTTCCAGCATAGGAATGTTTGGAGGACAAAAAGATATCTGAATTAACATATAGTAAGCAGTAGCAGAGGACATTCTGTCTGTGAACTGAAACATTGGGCTTTCAGCATTTGCAATTACAGTCTTTCACGTCATAAAGAATCAGGGCCTTAGCAGAAACAAACATGATCTTACCTAGATCTCTCCAGTACCTCTAAGCTTCTGTTGCCTGTACACTGATGCCATTTCATAGGCCAAGTAAAGGAACTTTGTCTGAATAGAGGACCTATGACAAGAAAAAAACCTTTCTACCTCACAAGTCATGTGTCTCTGTTCCCAGACACCTACAAATGTCACCTTCCTGTCCTCTCCTTTAGCTTCCTATTCCTAGCAACCAAACCGAAGAGATGAAAACCAGCCTGAAGAGCCAGAGTTAAATAAGATCCTCGAAACTTTCTGAGAGGGAGTCTTCAGTTTACCAGGTGATTTTGTTTGTTGATTTCAAGTGTCTTGTCTCTAAGACAGATCGATCTGAATTCTAGAATTACTAAATGTTTATGTGATAAACATAAAATTCACTTTAAAATTTCAAGTGAAAAAATACATGTTACTTGGCTGCTTGGTCTTTACCATAGTGCAAATATGTGAACACTTGGGGAAATGTTTGATTCCAATTTATTTTGGCATAATGTTGTCTCATAGTCATGCTTCGTGGCCACGTTTTGACAATTTTGAGAGGCCCCTCCTAAGGTGAATATTGTCTTGTGCCTATTGCTCCACCAACTAGCACCACTGTAGGGATTTAGAACTTTGGACTGAGGAAAGTCCTGCTTTCAGAAAGCATCCATATACCAACCCCAAGTCTCAAATTTGCACTATGCCTTTGTGTGTGCTTTCTGCTTCTAGCCAGTCACCTGATCTTTACTGAATCTTGAGGAAGCCGACTCATGGTGATAAGCCTCTTCCTTTAGGCCCACGTCCCCTATTGTTCTGTGAAAGCTTAAACCAAGTCCATTAGTTTTTAAGAGAAGAACACTGTTCTTCCTTTTCACTACAGAGTCTTACTGTCCAGCGGGCAAAAGCTGGCCACACCCCTGACAGAATGATCAGCCTGTGCTCAGACTTTACTTTTTTTTAAATTTTTTCCATATTCTTTTTTATTTTTGTTTCTTTTTTATTTTATTTTATTTAATTTTTTATTGTAATTAGTAAAAGGGTTACATATTTGCCAGATAGAAGGAGCATTAATTCACATACATTGATATCCTTTGTGCCCAGACTTTAGATTGCATCAAACTTGTGAAGCTAGCCCAACTGTAGACCGTGAGATTCCAGTCCCAAGGACTATGACCCAGTATGGTGAAAGTGGGGACTGGAATGGGTTGTTGAACAAGCTTCCTGATGGGTTTAATATGGGTGCTTCAAGGGATACTCTGAGAAGCACCGCTCTACGAGCCTTTCTTCCACTGTCCTTACCTCTTGGAAAACAAAACAGAAACATCCATCTTGATGGTGCATTCCACATCTATGAAAAAATGGTCCTTCTCATCTTGGCCATAGCTCCCCTCTCCCTTTTAGCCTCTCCCAGAGTCGCCATGTTCATTGCAGATGCTGGTGATCAGGGTCTAGACCGCAAGGTCACCCTTTAGGATGGAGCCAAATTAAGGGTCCATTTTGATCTCTTTTACTCTGCAACTGAATCTTTACTGTCCCAAGCATTGCTCAAATTTGGCTTGAGTTACCAGAAATTTATACCTATATGAATATCTATGCATACACATATACAATCAAAACTCAGTTCTGTATAGGCTGGAGAGGTAGTTTAATTCAAACAATATAGGTCAGCGAAGGCAGGAAGATATGGTAGAACTTCTCTAAAGGAGAAATTAGAATATAGTCTGTAGGGTTGGATGCTGGAATGTTCTGCTCAGGTCTACCTCAAGACTAAGGCACATATTGCCAGGAATGTAGGTTATTAACAATTATTCCAATGATTAATCCTCAGAGGGAATCTGTTTCCTCCCTTAAGATTATGTCATCTCCCCAGGAACTGACTGCATCCAATGACTGGTTGATGTCTCCACTTGGGACCACTGCAAAGCTGATCCTGAGTATCTCATAGAATCTTCAAGAGCATCACAGTCAACTCTTTCTACTCAGAATGATCCATTCCATCAATTCACCCACTTGCATGTAAATCTCCATCTCAGAAAGTGTTACCTGGGAACATGACAAAGAGAACTAATATTAGAAGTGGTCCAAGGACTAAGATACTCAAGGAGATTTTAAGTTAGCTGTAGGTCCTAGTCTGACAGCTCCTTCTAAACTCCACAACTAACTACTAAACTTCTCATGGGTGGTGAACTGGAAGAAAACACTAATAACAGAATGAACTGATAGCATCGTGAAAAATCTGGAGGAAATAACAATTGCAAAGAAGGTGGAATTGGATGGCTGTTATTGAGTGCTATTGATACACTGAATAATGACACTGAGAAGTGAAGCTGTTTAAAAACTAAATTAAGGTCAACTGTGAAAACCATTTGCCTTATTTAGAAACTCATCTCTTGCCTTCAAAGGGCAGAAAAAGTTAGAATCAGGACCTGAGTATGATTTTGAGGGTAGAAAAGATTTCTCAAACCTGGAAAGTCTTCTACACCAAGGTGGCAGTTCTGATTTAGAAGGATTAAGAGTTGATGGTCGTCAATGCTCAGTGGTAGAGTACCATACTAAAAGGACTGGGTCCTGAGACTAGGGATGGATGTATTTGAATTGATGAGTTCAAAACCCTGACTCCTTAAGTGACTCACTCCACGCTGCCAAAAATAGGTGATATAATTGCTTGAAAATGACACAGGATCTTCTGCCCCATGTGATATACTCCAAATCTTCTCAGCAAGCATAGTCTAATGATGTTTCTCTCATACAAGGGTTGTTGAGTATCTGAATGGAAATATGAAGGACATAGGTGGCTAGGTGATCTCATCTCAATGTCAGCCAAGTTATGCATACCTTTCAGTGGTCATATCATAAGGGATGAAATTGTAAAACCTCTAGATTTTTATACAGATTTCCTTAAATAATTCTCTACAAAGCTTTAGTGTTTCTCTATCCTATGGTCTCAGGGATGAATTAAAATGACCATCAAATTTTATTATTAAGAAAAATCCACCTGAAAGTAGGTTGCCAGGATAAGGAATTTCCCTTGAACAGGAATAGCTTCAGAACTGGACTTTTAAACTCAGGCAGGTATTCTTTCATCCTGGGGTAAAGGCTATTTGGTTATAGCCCAACAGGTAAGAAAATGTCTCTCTTATGCCACTTGTCCTTGAAGGCATAGCCAGAGTACTTTTGCATGTCTTCTGGTATCTTTCTTTCCACCCCCATCCCACCCCACCCTTAATGGCACCATATGTTTTTATCTCCGAAGGAAATATAGGTTGTTTCACCCCTGGAGCAGTGTCAGACAAGTGCGGTGTAGCTGAGTAGAGAGATTGAAGGAAACAGTGAGGTACTAGCACTGTCTTCAGTAGGAGGCTCTGCTCCTTGGGCTCCCCATATAACCAAGCCTTCCATTGTGGCCTTGGGCAGTCCACTTGACCTGGGTCTCACAGAGGTTAGCTTGAAAATGCAGAAGCTTAGGGCAAGTTACCAGATCCAAGGAGAAAGAGAAGCCCTGTAATTGCCAAGAGCTGCTGTGCTGACTGGCTTGTGCTGAACCGCCCCAGCTTGCTTCCAAACAGGACATTTCTCAGTTCTTTGTGAGTTCTCTCCTATGTTTGTATAAGGAGCAAATTCAAACTCCAATGCACAGACACACTTGTTGCTCCAGGATAGCTAGCACCTGCTGTTCAAGATTCTATCTCTACCATGTTGCCCACCAACAGTGGCCAGGTGGGAAACTGAGCAGAGAGGGGGATATTGAGGGGTCTTTGGTGTTTATCACCTTGGACTTTTCAAAATATTGAAATGGTACCAATCAGAGAAAGGCCTCCTTCTTTCTAGTCTATTCCTCTATAACACAAACAGATTCTCCTGAGACTGGAAACATTCGTTTTCTCAGCCCACTAACTCCAACCACAGTACATTTCCTCCTTATCATCACTATTTAGTCTGTAATTATTCCAGTCTACTAACTCCCACAGAGGTTGGGGAGAACTGTGGCAACATTTCATAAATCACCGAGTTTGGGTTCTTCGTTGTCATTAATAAACTCAGGACAGGGAAATCCCTAAAGAGACAGCTTCTCTAATTCCATGTTCATTTGTGCTTATGACCCAGGAATGGTAAGGACTTTGCCATGGAGATCAGAAAGTTTCCTTTGAATCCACAGAGACTTCAGGTTCTATTTACTCTCACCAAAGCCCTGACAACACAGAGAATTTCAAGGAGTGTGTAACCACACTGAGGATCTAGAACTTTTCATCCTGCAGAGCACTCTGCGTTTTCCTTTGTGTCCTAAGTGAACACATGCGTTGGCAATCTAGCTGTTGTGGGAATTGGGATATTGTGATAGCATGGCCCTCTAAGGCCCGGCCTGTTACTAGACTTTGAGTTAATAATCTACATTAGGAAGAAGCTTGCCTGCCGTGTCCCTGCAGGACTCCATAACAGTCATTTACATATGCTCTTTAGAAGTGCCCCTCTCCCAGCATCCCTTGGGGATGTCACAGATGGTGAACAGGGAACTTTTACTGAACCCCAACATCTGGTCAGATAGTTCTACATAAGGAAGAAGAGTCTAATCTCTTTTATAAGAACAAGTTATATACTCATCTTGAGTCTTCCATCCCCTTAGCTTTAGGAACAATTAACTTGAAGTTTTACTTTCAACCAATACTTTGGATATTTTGGAAAATATTCAAAACCCAAGAATAACTGTATCAGCATAACGTAATTATTAACATAGATATTTACATATTTGCAACTAGTCAGTAAAAGAAGACACTTTGGGAACAGGTGAAAGAAAATTCAGTGGAGAGGAAGGGAGTGGGTAACAAAATAGTTCAAGCCAGTTTTTTTGATGACTCGTCAAGTACCCTTCCTAAACTAAGTTGTTGCTGTTGGTGGGGTGATGTTGCTGTTTTACTACATTGGTAAGGACTGGTTAGAAGAGGTAGAGCTCCCAGAGGATCTGTAAATAAATAGCAAAGCTAATAGAGGCTCAGGGACAGAGCCTACTCTGAAATGCACAGCTTGCTGTTCCACATATAGTATCCTGAAAAATCTTTAGTGCCTTCAAAGATACAGCCCTTGGCACTCAGCATCATGCCTCCAAGTTTAGAATGCGGACCTCCATATTTATGTTCCCCAGATGGTGGAATTTATAAACGCACCATGGGGTGCTATTGAAATTAATAATTTAATTCATTTCAGTGATTGTATCATGATTGCTAGTCATTAAGGCAGTAGTAGAGAGTGGATTCTCTCCGTACTGGGATGTAGCTGAAGGGTAATTCCTCTGCCATCCTATTTCAAATGCAGTGAATCCCTTCTGGATGGGGAATCGCCAAAAGTTTCTGGAATGAAAATGAAGGCAGTATCAACATAATTAGACGAAGGTGACTTCAATCTATGTGATTTCAAAAGTTTGGAATTCATCCTCTGTAGAGCATTGAAATGCTTCATGATTGGTAAGCTGGGAAACAAGAAGAGGATAAGGAGAGATATCCAGTTGTTACCCTGAAACACACATACCTTTGATTCTACATCTCTGAAGAATTTATATCCAAATAATGAAGAATTAAGTGCACTTTTATTTCATATTCCCACTTGTGGACTTATCAAGAGAATATACTGGCAGCTGGGCTAAATGACTTTTACATCCCTTCCAGATATTCTCAGAGAGTCCCTGAATCTACGGTTGTAGGAGTGGGGGCAGAGAAAGACTGTGTTTTCTCCAGGGAAGTACTTTCTCCTCTCAGCCTAATGATCTGGAAGTCTAAGTGTGCAAAAGGGAAAATTACTGGGCACTGAAAAAACTAAGTGTGGCCAATATAAATGAATCCACTAGAATTTTTTTCACCCAGGAGGTTATAACTGCTTTGGATTTATACGGTGCCATTTCATCCTTGGAAAGCCTGAATAAACCCTTTCTCTGTATTTTATAGTCCTCAAACTTTTCATTAATCACAGAAAGAAGACCTGATCTATTGATTCTAATTCAGTAGCTGCAGAAACTAGTAAGTGAAGAAACTTAGTAGATGAAGGAATAGGAGGAGAGTCTAAAAGAAGTTGAAATGCATTCTATTCTCAAGTCCCATTAGATCTCCCACTAGGGTTTACTCCATCTCCAGTGGATCTCCAGAGCCCAAACAAAAGGAAAGAATCAGAGTGATTTCCATAATAAGGGCAATGTTCCCACCCAAATTCCTGTTTGAGGCTTTAACCTTCAACTTGGCTGAATTTAGAAATGGGTCCTCTAAGAAAGTAAGCTTAAATGAGGTCATAAGAATAGAGTCTTGATTTGATGAAATTGAGGTCTTTTAAGAGTAGATGCCAGGCTTTTCTCCCCTTTCCCACTCTCTCTCCCTGCTTAACTTCCTTCCTTCTTCAAGCCTTTAAAACTATTGTTTAAAGCATGTAGTCCTGGCAGCCTGAGAAAACTAGTATAGGTTTTGGCACCAGAAATGCACTGTTACTGTGATAAGTACCTAAAAATGTGTACGTGGCCTTGGAACTGGGTGTTGAGCAGATACCAAAATACTGCAGCATTCTAGGAAATGCATGCAGATTGTCTTGAAGAGACTATTGGTAGAGATAAGGATGCTAAATATGGAGAAGGTTCAGATAGACCTCGTCTGAAAACTAAAAGAAAGGAGATCTTTAGGAAAACAAAGCAAAACGAAGTAAAGCATTGGGAAGGTATGGTGGCTCACCCTTCTAGTCCTATCTACTCAGGAGGCTGAGATCTGAGGATCAAGGTTCAAAGCCAGCCTGGGCACAAAAGGACCTGAGACTCTTATCTCCAATTAACCTCTAGAAAATGGGAAGTGGGGCTTGGCTCAAGGATAGGGTGGTAGCCTTGAGCTGAAGAGCTCAGGGACAACACCCAGACCCAGAGTTCAAGTACCATGACCCACAAAAAAAAAAAAAAAGAATTGGGATGGATTTTGCTGTAGTGTTAACTACATTCTAAGCTGACAATATTTATAAGCAAAGTGCTGAAAGAGTAGGGTTTGAGCTCTCCTTAGTGCTTATAGTAAAATGCAAGTGGAGAAAGAAAAATTAGATGAACTAAATCAGAATAGAGAGATTTGCAAAATTCTCTATCACTTTATATCACCCAAAATGAGAAAGCTAGTTCCCAAGAGAATGCTAAAGTTGTGGTTAAACAGTCATCTGGAAATTGATTAGTATGTGTATGAACCACAGAATTAGACACCTGTATTAGTCCATTTTTCTTTATTGTATGAAATAATCTGTGGCAGGGTAAATTTTTATGAGGAACATAGGCTTAATTCACTCATAGTTGTGATAGTCCAAACAACATTGCACAGTCTCTGGAAGTCTCCTTGATCTCATTATTTCATGGAACATGACAAAGTTGGGAGTGTGTGTATAAGTCTCAGAGATCATGGTGTAAAACGGGAAATCAGACAGCTTGGATGGAGCCAGGCTCAGGCTTTTTTGTAATACTTTCATGAGAACTAATCAGGGTCCTATGAGAATATCTTCCCTGAGCCCCACTGCCACCTCTGGTTGTGGGACTTGTCCTCCGGGCCTGGGCGCTGACCTTGAGCTCTTCAGCTACCTCTTCAGGCTAGCTCCCTACCCCTTGAGCCACAGCGCTACTTCCAGAGTTCTGGTGGTTAATTGGAAATAAGAGTCTCATGGACTTTCATGCCAGAGCTGGATTTGAACTGTAATCCTCAGATCTCAGCCTCCTGAGTAGACAGGATTACAGTCGTGAGCCATAGGCATCCTGCCCATTCAGTGAGAATATCTTAATTTCTTCTGAGGGAAGTTCCTTCAGAGACTTAAGGACTTCCTAAAAGTTCCATCACCTCCTACAATACCACAGTTTTGGAGAATAACGGCACTCAAATCATAGCTGCACCTCTGAAGAAGATAGGAATATAGATAGGAAATATAATTAGCTCGGACTGAAAGATTACACATAATAGAAAAATCTAGGATAGAGAGGAGGGGGGAAAAGAACTTATGGACATTTGGCCTTCTGCAGGACCAAATAAGATAGCTTGGCTAAGAATATGTTTTCTTCTTCAATAAAAGAGAAAAATGACCACGCCCAACTCAGAGACCAGCAAGTTGGCCATTCTCATAAGTCTAGCTGGGTCTCTTGTTTTGAGGGGACAGGATGTTATTGCCAAATGCTTCAGGGTTAAGGTCATGGTTTAGTGCTATGAGAACGGAGTACCACTATGGAATCAAAGGAGTGAGACTACCCTACAATTATGTTTGCTGATGCTGATTCCACAGTGAACGTCAAGGGTAGAAGATCAAGCAAAAAATTAGTATTGAACTTTAAAATCTAATTGAGGTTGGTATTTGGCTTAGTGGTAGAATCCCCAAGTTCAATGCAAGTTTTGGAACTTGCATTCCCAAATTGCAGAAACCCCCCAAAAGAAAACCTCCCTCTCCAGAACACCATTGAAACTCATATAGCCACAGTTTTGCCAGGTGTGGTGGCACCTACAATCCTCAGCATTCAGGAAAACCAAGGCAGAAATGTAATGCATTCAAGGCCAACTAACAGATTTTAATGATCTCCCCCTATAAAGTTGTTTGGAGGATCAAATGAAATTATACTTGATAATGTTTCTAAAAGTAAAATTCTATATTTGTAAGGTAGTGGCAAGAGAGTAAGAGGGGGAGGAGATGTTACAAGTATGACAGGATTTGGGTTGAGGATAGAAATGGCTCTTATTTATAACTATTTTCTGGCTCCACAGTGATGGTGAGTTCAAACACAAACTAAATTATCTGAATAAAAATGTGAACATAATTGCCACATGAGGCCATATTTGGTGACTGCCATTCATTAGAGACTTTGAAGATGGATAATGGCTAAATAGGTTAACCCATTCCCATTAACACAACCCACTAATGGGTTAACGGTGTGTATGGAATGCTATTCTAGACAATGTTTGTAAGTATCTGGAGATAAATAAGTTCATGACTTTTCTTTCAGAAAGTCACAGAATACATTGATACAAAAAAAGAAAATGGTTATAAAAATTCCTCAAGACTTAAGAAGATTTATGTAACCCAGGATTTTCCAAATTAGACTCTAAGACCACTTCCACTTTTTTTGTCTAGAATGTTCCAGCTAATAAGATATTAGAACACTATTCAATGGGAACACAAATCTAAGAAAAGATTGTATGAAGTTTCTTCTATTTTACTAGACCCACAGTTGATCTACAGCAAAACAAGAAACAATGTCCTCATGGCATTTTCTGGGCAATTCTACACCATTTTTCCTCAGAGTGGTGGAGTCAGGATGACACTGTGAGAACAAGGGATTGAAAATGCCTCTTCAATATAACCAATATTCACCACCCTGCAAATATCTAGGTCCCTGCAGAGTGTCTCAGGCAAGAGCTCTCTGAACAGTCCAATGTGGTATTAGCATATTGTGTTCTCAGGTTTAGATATCAGCCCATCCATAGCAATGAGAGTTAAATAGAGGCACTCCCCTTGCTCAAGAGTGATATAGCAATGCCCTCAAGATTAGTCCACACCACTTGTTCTCCCTCCCCTGCTCAAAACCATTTCAGCTCAAAACAGTTGGTAAGCTTGCTATGGAGAGAAATCTGGCATCAGCAAGGTGGTTAGACAGTTTCCTAAATTCTCTCCTTGAACCTGGTTCTGACTCCAAGAGCCAGTAGAAAGCACAGAGGTTAACAGGGTGTATGCTTTACATTTTCTTTTTCAGCATACTGCGTACACACATGCTCTCTCTCTCTCTCTTGCTCTCTCTCTCTCTCTCTCTCTCTCTCTCTCTCTCTCTCTCACACACACACACACACACACACTTATTCTTCTATTTATTTTCCTCCATTATTCATATTCATTGGCATCATCCTTTCCTCCAGTGATGATCTACTCCATTGTCTTCTTGCCATGCCATTCAATTCAAGACAATTGTTTCTTATCCACAGTGTGCCAGGCACTGAGCTTAGAGTCATTTGTTCTCGGAGTCATCTTGGAGCAGAGTCATCTTGGATTCTGCCCTCTTGTGTGCAGTATCTAACTGATCACAAAGCCCCATCAATTTTGCTTCCAAAACACCACCTAAATGCAACAACTCCCTTTCCTTACAACCTTTCCCACCCAGAAAATCGTAACCATCTCATATGTCTCCCAGCCTCCAGCATCGATCCATGTCCAAACTAGGTGAGACAGAGATTTGACCTAAACTGGTAATGCAGAATCCTTCCATCATCTACGTTCTCTACAGAACATATTTCTAACTTTCGACAGCAGCATAAAAGGTCCTAATGGCCCAGCACCTGATTACCTTTAAAATTCTGAGTTTCTAGTACCCTCCGTCCCTCCCTCCTTTCGTCCCTCCTTCCCTCTCTTCCTCCTTCCCTCCCTCTGTTACTCTCCCTCTATCTCTCTCTCACAATACTTCCTCCAATAGTAATACTGAGCTTTACTTATCACCACCGTTTGGGCACATAACCAGGTCTGTAACAAAGATATACATCATGTGGCTTAGACATGCAGAATGATAGATAGAAAAATAAATGTATTATCATGGTACCCAGTCTGCAGTTTGTTACCTGTGGTCAAAATGTTAAATAAAAATGTTCCCAATTCAGTCATTCGTAAGTTTTAATATATGTGCCATTGTGAGTAGAACGATCGTCTCTTGTGACATCTAGTTCTATCACACCCGGACATCCATTACTTCCTTGTCAGTGTATTCATTGTGTGTATACTACACACCTAGTATTCATCTAGTAAGCCATAAATTCAGTTACTGGATTAACTATTGCAGTGCCACAGTGCTCACAATCAGGTGACACATTTTTTTAATAATGACCCTGAAGTGAGAGAGTAATGATATTGGCAATTGAAACATGGCAAAGAGAAGTCACTGTGCTTCCTGTAAATGAAAAGGTGAAAGTTCTTGACTGAAGGAAAAATAAAACCTATGCTGAGGTTATTCAATTGATGGGAAGTTATTGTTGTTAATCTTTGACTGGCCTTATTTATGTTAAACTTTATCATACAGAATAAGAAACATAACATGTATAGTATTGGTACATCGTGGTTTCAAGCATCCACTAAGGATCTTAGAATATGGCTGAAGATGATAAAAGGATTGCTATCCTTCTTATTGCTCGCTACTACAAGAAATGACCACCAACTATCTAACAAAATTATTGTATTATAACTCTGGAAGTCAAAACTCCAAAATATCAGGGAAGTGTTGTTCATGGAAGGTCTAGGGAAGAATCTTCTTCTAGGTCTTTTCTACCTTCCAGATGATGACTGCTTTTGCAGGTCTCTTGTCTACTCCTTTATCTTCAAGTATGTCACTCCAACTTCTTACATGTCTTCTTGCTATGTCTCTAATTTTTACCATCCTGAATCTCTGTTCTAGAACCCTTGTGATTGCTTATATACTTGCACCCACCTGGAACATTCAAGACACACTTCTTAACCCAAGATTGTTAGTCACACCTACAAAATCCCTTTCTCCATATGAGGTGACATATGCATAGACTTTGGCAATTCAGACACAGCACGTTTTGGATGTCATTGTTCAGCCTTTTGCTGCAAGTGAACAGTTGCTTTCATGAGTGAATGAACAGTGCCCTGATAGAAATAATAGCCAGGGGAAATCATAATCAGGTGAGCTTAAACTTTGCCAGGAGAGGCCAAGAACAGCTTCATAGGTGAAGTTATATTTGAGGGAAGGTTGAAGACTATGCAGGACAAATAAGAACTTGATCTTTCTGAGAAAACTAGAACTACAAAGTTATTGGAGACCACTGAGGCACAAAGATCAAACTATAGGCAGGGACAGGATCTTGCATGAGAAGCTCATGAATTTGGGCTTTAATCTGAAACCCACAGGAATCACCAGAGAAGCAGCCAAGCATGTGACATGTTGCTGTTCTAGATATTACTGTCCAGTAAACTTCCTGCAGGGCTCGAAGTGCTCCTTGTCCACAGTTGTTCAGTAGGTAACCATTTGCCACATGGGATTATTGAGCACTGAGAAGGTGGCGGGGATGCCTGAGACACTGAAGCTCAACACAGTCACATTTAAATAGCAATAGTGGATGGCTGATTGATATAGCCAGTCATAGTCAAGACTTGGATACGTCTCACTCGGTGGCTGAATGATGCTATCCAACAAGCAGATAAACAGGGTCAGAAGGTAACTTGCTAACGTATCTAATTTTGCAATACCTATGAAATGGATACGTTCTAAATCAAGGATGTATGAAGCCTACCAGAGAGCAATTGCTGAGTTGGTTGGGTAGGTTTAAAAGCTCTCAGCCCTCAAGTGATTGCTGTATCTCTGGACAGGGGTCTTGCTACTTAAAAGAAGGAGCAGATAGCATAGAAAAATAGCACAGAAAAGGCTAGGCAGAATGAATTGCTGAGTGTTATGGACCCAAGCAGGAAACAGTCTTGAGAGATTCAAGAAGGAAATAGTGATAGAGGGATAGCTTTGAGCAAAAGAGCTTAGGGACAGTGCCCAGGCTCTGAGTGCACGCTTCAGAAAAAGAAACACACACACACACACACACACACACACACACACACACACCCCATGATCTCATCATCCCAAGCAGCTAGGACTGCAGGTTTGAGTCACTGATACCTTCCTTAAAAATACAAATTCTTAGCCTTCACCTACATGCTCACATCTCAAATGCTCGTATAGATCCTAACAATCAGATTTAACAAATCTCCTAGGTTAAGAATACCATCCTCTACTTTCCAGTGGCTATCTGCCTGCCATACAGAATATTTCTGAAATACTTCTTCCTTTAGTAACTACTCTTGCATTCTTATCAGCTCCAAATCATATTAGAGCTTAGAAAAATTTTGTATTTAACTTGAGTCCACAGAATTGGGCCTGTTGTACACAGAATGTAATACAAGATAAAGCAACAGTGCTTTTTAAGAAGTTAGTTTCCGTGGTAGACTTTTCCTCCAAATAAAAGATGCAGAATTCTCTCTCTCTCTCTCTCTCTCTCTCTCTCTCTCTCTCTCTCTCTCTCTCTCTCTCTCTCTCTCTCTCTCTCTCTCTCTCTGTGTGTGTGTGTGTGTGTGTGTGTGTGTGTAGTTAAAGGGATTCAGGAGGCAGAGTCCCACACTCCATCAGGCTTCCTCTTACCTGATCCATTTCTCAGTGACACCTCTGGGGAAAAGTTTAGAGTCCTCTGAGACATCCAAAAGGGAACTTGAGGGGGGCAGGCATGGCGTTGAGTACCTGGGCTATAACCTATGTCTTTGGCCAGGTATTCATTAAGCATCTTTGAGCTATGGTTTCCTAATCTTAAAATGATAAGCAAAGTTTCTGAAATTTCTTTTCTGGTTGGAAGTATATATAAGTATGTATGTACGTATGTTTACATATATACACATATATGTGAATATATACATATATATTCTTGTGTCTCCCTTGGAGATGTTGGTTTTGACACTTGCTGATGCTCCTTTTTTCCTTCATTCTAGTTTAGAGGCATGAATGAATAAGTGGGACCAAGATACCATCATTTCAAGTGCCAAAGAAAAAAAGAGAGTCATAGACACATAAAATACTGTGACTTATATGAGGGTATACGACGAACTGAGAGAATAATAATACACATCGGCCTTCATGCTCCTTCCTTCTCTGTTTACC
The DNA here is from genome assembly GCF_031878675.1 of Megascapheus bottae. NCBI lineage: Eukaryota > Metazoa > Chordata > Mammalia > Rodentia > Geomyidae > Megascapheus > Megascapheus bottae. The sequence continues at coordinate 49,466,808 of NC_143518.1, read as the reverse complement.
TCAACCCTTTGATCTCTTTCCCTTTCATTTCCTCCTCTTTTTCCTACCAGCCTGGTCTAGAGCCACTCTTTCCATAGAACACTAACTCTTTCATACTCAACAAGGCCAAAATTTACAGCGGGCAATGAAATATTCAGGTGCCCTAGATATTTACCTTCCCCTTTACTTTTCATGCACATCAGTTTTGTACTCCTTCCCACAGGTGCGGGTATGTGTACATCAAACTGTTTCCTGTATCTTTCTCTCACCCTGACCCTGGCTGAGACCTCTTCTTAGGGACAGCTCTAAACTGTGAGGCTTGTAGCTGTCCGATATCAGGTGAGAGGTGAGCCTGTATGTAGTTATATCTGTAGCTTACCCACTAGTCCGTCTACAAGACCATTTACAAACACTGAAGACTGCCATTTATGGTTGGATAAAGAAGGAAGATCACAGAAAGAAGATTGAGAGTCTCATTTTGGACTAATAGAAATGTAAATAAGATAATTATAAAATTAAGGACCTATGAATTTTTGTGCTTGAAATAACACTCATTTGGCCCAATTACTTATACCTCCAGGTTAGACTCTAACCACTCACGATGCTTACAACTTCAAGTGTTTTGTTTAAGTAAACAAAAGACTTCTCTTCAAAAGCAGGGCCCTACAATGCTAATAATTTTCCTGCTAGTTTTCTCCTTGAGGTCATTGGTTTTCAGTCATTCAGTAACACACATGTACATTGTTACTATCGCTCATCTAGTGGGCTAGAGGATTTGTCACAGAAAGTCACTCCCAGGCATACTCCTCTTCCTCACATGATCCCTTCCCTTCTTCCTTTTACCTTACTTTTCTTTTTTGACTCTCCTTAAGGTAAACATGAAGAAAGTGCTACATCTCCAGCAGTCATGAGCTTTTAAATTTTTAAGTGAACATTATTGTTCATTCTCTTCAGTTAGTGTTTAATTCAACATAGTTGGAATGGTTCCATTTAGATAAAATGTAGAAAAGACAAATTTAATCCATATATAACAACAGCCAATCAGTCATTATTTGGGAAGGAGCACAAAGGAAATTTCTTGGATGGTGATGAAAATATTCTATATTTGGTTGTGATGATCACTACATGACCTATACAAGAATCAAGACTTTTATGAAGCTATGCACATAAAAGAGATTTGCATTTATTATACATGTGTTATATTTCAATGAAGTCAGAAAACCAAAGGTTCTTAAAATGTCATTGAGAAGAGATGACATTGATCAAAATCTGTTGTATTCATAAACTGCTTTGTTCAGTGGCTACTCCTTTATGTAACTACTCAAAGATAATAAAACATTATTGAGAATTGTATAAATAATATATTTAGCTATATAGTAAAAAATGAATAAACTATTGCAACATGGATTAATCTTAAATGCATTTGCTAAATAAAAAGCCAGACCTAACAGGCTAAACCATATGACTTAGTTTATATGTCATTCTGCAAAAATCTACAGGGTAAAGGCCAGATCAGCAATCTTTAGGGTCAGGGCCGAAGTATAGCTCACAAAGAAACACCACAAAGACGTGTTGCAGAGTTGCTAAATGTGATGAAACTGTTGTGGCTCTTAACTGTGATCCCCTGCTTATGCAATTTAAGCATTTATCAAAACTGCACAACTCTACACCCCATTTTTACTATATGCAAATTTAAGCATACAAATGTATGTGTTGATCTCTGCTATTTATTACATTGGAGTATGTTGTTGAAACAAACTCAAGTTGTCACTGTATGGCCAAATTGCCACTGTATGCTGTACACACACACACACACACACACACACGCACACACACGCGCACACACACACACACACGCGCACACACGCACACACACACACACACACACACACTCATATTTTTTCTTAGAGAACTTCCATTCAAAGTTATGTGTTTGCTCATAATCTTATTCCAGGGGACTTTGGTTGACTTTCCTAAGGTATAATAGAAGTGCCCATTCCACACATTTTTTTTTTTCTGAGATGCCTCAAATTTCTCCTTGTTCATTCTGAGAACTCTCCAGAGACAGATGTATTACAGCACTTTCAGAACAATATTCACACCCACTGCTGAGGAGTGAAAAGAGATAGCCCAAGGTTTAATTCTGTGAAACAATTTAGTGGCTGAATGTGCTAGTTGGGAACTAAATCCAGGTAGGTACTCAGAAAGAAGCAGTGGAAAAAATCATGGTGACACATGCCTCCCAGAGAATATGGGTATTTGGGCTTCTGTTCTACTCCAATTTCTGTTGTCTGTGTGGATATTGGACTTCAAGTACGTGTATCTTTATATACTCTATTACCTCATAGCTGTTACTCATGGGTGATGAATGCGAGTGTTCACGGAACAGCGTGCTGATGCATTTTTTTTCCTGCCATTGTATGTAGCATGTTTTCTAATTCTTTTGCTCTATTCAGCATTTGACCCTAACGATGGGAGATTATGGTATTAACTCTCTACCCAGCACACATTCTTTACAGACTCTCACTAAATACTGTAAGCCTGCTGCAGAGAGGAATAAAAGTGAAAGCATACCGTCTGGTCTTAAGCTGGGCACACAGAGGGTCGTGATCCAATTGGAAGGGAAGCAGAATTTTTAAAAAGAAAGAGGTTTGACCAAATTTTAATCCATGTCATTTTCATTTCTCTTACCCTGTGGATTTGGGTGATTTTATTTACACTGTCAGCTTGAGCCTAGGGATTGGAAATCAGGCTTTTATGGAGATTATTAAAAGTACCTACAGTACACTAAAGGTTGGGCTAACTGATACATGCTGCTAAAAATATGAATGTGAATGTCCTGGTATTAGATGCCACTGGTGTACATTTCATCCTCCTTAGAAGGTTTTCCTTGGGAGCTGGACCTGCAGCAATGGTAATGAGATGCAGGCTGTCACGATATTTCTAATAGGTAGCAAATGACCAGGGATAGAGATGAATTAGCATTACCCAGATGAGAAGGTAGCTCTTTATACCGTTAATTCCAATGCAAAGTAATTCCACCACCCTTCTCTAAAAGAGAGGGCATTGTAAACTGGGGGTGGGGTGGGGTAGTGCTAAGACTCACAGGATTTTTGATGGGTTGGATGAGTTTCAATGTCATCCAGGGCAGGTTTTGTTTGGTCTGAGGTTTTCAGATGAGTCAACAGTAACATCCAGTTAGGTATACTGACTAGATGCAGGATGTAAAGATAAAGCCCTCCACCTCAGCTGCAACCTTGAAGATGATCACCAGATAAAAGTAAAATGATCATGGGCTCTCAAAAGACCAGGAGCACGTACACTTTGATAAGGCTGATTTAGGGGCTCATAGTGTGGAAATTCTATTTTATGGAGGATCTATGACAATCTAAGTAGACTGACGCAGATTTTAGCAAGATGCATGCAGCAGAGTTCTCTAATGGATCACCAAGAGAGCATGGAGTACTTTCGGGATGTACTTTTGATTATGGGAGCCAATAAGCATCCTCAGGACTGCTTTGTGGTCTCCTTTGTGCCACTAGAAGAAAAGAATCACGGCTATACAAATGCCTTGACTACAAGGCATTTGGGCTATACAAATGCCCACATCTAGACAGGAGAAGGAAGTCAGGCGATAAGAAAGTAACTGACCGAGTTTTTATATTACTTGGAGCTCTCAAGTCCAAGGACCTGCGTAAGAGAATATTAAGGCTCATGATTGAAGTCCCTACTCTAGTACTACTAGTATATACATCAATATATCTGAATCTGTAGATATACTAGTATACTTGTGTACAAGGGTAAAACACGAGTATACTTTCCTGCCATACACCAGGCCAACGAAGGCTGGGGCGCAGTAAAAGGGGCCCACCTTCACTACTTGAAAGCTTAGTTCTAAACCGTTTGTCTTCTTACTTTCATTCTATGTCCTGTCTTCTTCATGTTCTTGGCTTCACATTGGGTGATTTATTTCCTAATGTATAGTAGCCTTTACCCACTCATCTTCCAAACCACCCACTCTCTAGCTCGTTTCTGCCATTCCCAGTCTGGCTGTACTGCCTTGAGGCACATGGAGTAAATACTGCACTAGCTTCAGTCAGTCTTCTGGGGCTCCGTTCTGTTCATCCCAGCTCTGAGGGTGACTTTCTGCACGTGGACAATTGGCTGAAAGACACCAGTCCACTGGTACTGGAAATCAATCAAATGCGTATTTAACAAGAAGCACAAAGTATTGTGACTAGTTCATACTACTCCCCCGCCCACCCCATTATCTTTAACTATATAAGCCAGGCAATGATGGCCCATGCCTGTCAATCCTTGCTACTCAGGAGGCTGAGATCTGAGTAGCAGTTTAAAGCCAACTCAGGCAGAAAAGACTCTTACCTCCAATTCACCAGCAGAAAGTTGAAGTGGAGGTGTGGCTCACATGGTAGAGCACTAGCCAAGCAAACAAACAAGCTGATGGACAATGCAAGGCTCTGGGTTCAAACCCCAGTACCAGTTAAAAGAAAAAGACATTCTCTACACTCACACTTCCCCACCATCCAAACCAGTACAGAGTTGTAGGAAAGGAACCAGAGAATTGCACCATTTGTAAAATAACTTAATACCTACTGGAGTTGTGAGAGAGAAAATTTTGAATGATACATTATTTAAGATAGTTTCAATGAGAAAAACCAGAAATGGTTTATGTACCTCTGTCCTAAGTTTTTCTCTTCCATTTTTTTTGGAGGTGGGGGGCAGCTGCCAAGAACACTGCCTCATGGCTCCAACCAAACTGAAACCAAAAGAAGGAAATGAAGTCCTCTTCTGTGCTTAGGAGCAGGAAATTGATCAGTAAGTGTGTAGCTTCCCTGACATATTAGACTGTATCATTTGCTTGCTTAATTCCCCATTGATGACTGACTAAACTAAGATCTTCTCTTCACTCAGACACAAACTTTGCTGAAACTTGATTGCTTCATCCTCTATCTGTGGAGGATAATATACTCTCTTTGTACAAAAATGTGAGGATCTCAGACATTTTAAAACCCAGCTCTTTTTTGGACAATCTGAGTTGCTAGAGGCATTCTCAATGTTCAATGCTTAGGCCATACTAGGTATAAGCTATATTTGGCATTACTTCTGAGTGTATTGAATAAGTACACACCTATTTATCGTGTACTTGCAACAGAATTATAATTTTTCTAGGAGTTGTGAAAGATATAAATAAATCTGAGACATAGACTCTATCTTCAGTCCTGTTTTGAGGCCTACTTTGGGCTAGAAGATGAGGAAGAACAATTCATGTCAGTGCTAGACAGAATCATTCAAGGTTCTATCATAATTTTATGAATTATAAAGATTCAGCAAAGATACAGATAGTCGCAGGAAGAGAACTGTCTCAGTTCAGTCTTGGTAGAAAAGAACTCCAGGGAGTTTAGTCAGACTGGAGAAAAAGACAATTAAAGATAAATTAATTTTACCACTAGTGTTGCAGATTCATTCTGAGTAAAATCATACTTAATTTTATGAATTAAGAAGACCAATTTTCTAGTCCCTAAGGGATCACTGTGTTTTCAGATGAACAGACTTGTAGCAGATTCCATGAATCACCAACATTTTGCACAAAGAAGAAAATAAAGAATGGAACGTAATGAATGCCTATGTTTGTATGATTTATTATATTTTATTTTTGTATGATCTTGACGCATGGTGTAGGAGATGCTTTTCTAAGGCAGTTTTCCTTGTATTGTGTTTTTCTTTCTCGAATTTTCTCTTTCTATTCCTCTATACTGACCACAACAGTAGAAGCATGGCAGGTGCCTACAATTCTGCCTCAGCTCACAGAAACAAGTTCAATCAGCATTTGCTAAATGAATTTCAAGTCCTAAGAACAGTTTGTGTTGGCAGAATCATAGCTACTTGTAATCTTCGTTCATTGACTCAGTATTTCTGTCTTTAGGTTTAGACCAGTTAGGCAGGTGGTTGTTGTTCAGCACCATCAAGTCAGAACTTTTATTTTCCATGCACAAACATTACCCTTGTTTGTTTGTACTACTGGGGTTTGAACGCACCAATCACACCCTTGCTAGACCATTGCTGTACCACTGAGCCACACCTGCAGACTGTTTTGGTGCTCGTTACTGTTGAGATAGGGTCTCACTTTTTGACCAAACACACTCCCAGACTGCAATCTGCCTAGTAAGCTTAGCCTTCCTGTCATAGCTGGGATGAAAGCCATGCACCATGACCATCTGGCCTCTGTTGAGAGTCTCATGGACTTTTCTGTTCAAACCAGCCTGATATCAGGATCCACCTCCCTATCCCAGCCTCCTAGGTCTCAAAGATGACAAGTATGAGTCACTGACCCTCCAGGTAAATGATATTCCTGAAAGCTGCATTGAGAAGATGGAATCTCTACATTCTGAAAATTTTTCTTGTTGTGAGCAAAGCAACACTTTAGGTGATAATGGTGATTTCTGACCTGAAAGGATTTAGACAATGACATAAAAGGTATTCTCACCTAACCAGGGAAAAGGCTGAAAGGTGTTCTGGGGCCAGAGGAAGAAATAGGAAAAGAAAGGAAAACATATATACTTTTCCCTGTCTTCCATACCTGTGAATTTCCCAAAGAATGGGGCTTATTTTCTCTTTCCTGTGAATAGAACAAGGAAAATCTCAGTACTTAGTCCTCTGGAAATCCACATTTATATAGAAACCTGAGCAATATGGTGTCATTGTCAGATAGGTTCTACTAATGGAGATAGTCGTATAGATTCCCTGATCTGGAGCTGTTGGCTTCCCAAGACCTGTGATTAGTCCATATAAAATCTAGAATTTCCATGTGTTCCTATGGTAGGATTCAATAGTACTTGGAAAACAGAAGACATGCAGAGGTCTGGAGTCAGAACAGGATGACCTTAGAACACAGACTCTACTCTGGTGGTGATCAGAAAAGCAAACAGCCATGACTAGGGGCACAATTAAGCAAATATCCCCAAAAGACAAGATGAAGCTGCTATCAGTTACCAGCAGCCTGGAGGAAGTTGGAAACAGACCAGACCCATCTTGACACAAAGGCCAAAAAATGCTCAGAAATAATAAGCAAAACCTAAAGTCACTTATACATTACCATGAGGGTCCATAAGCTCAGTGTCTTTCTCAGCTAACAGATCAGAAGAGAGAAGAGGGTTTACAAAAGACCCCACAAAGGCTGTTGTCAGTCAAAGAAGGAATTGCCTTCAGTTGACAACTTTAAGTCCTATCTGGTTCACCTCCATTTCTCTGTAAAAGAGGGATGTGGAGATATATATATATACTTCTTACTTAGGTGAGTGTGACACATGTATTGATGTATTAATGATGCACAGTCACTGGTCAAATGTCCAAAGGCCCTACATATTCCTTAAATGTAGAAATCAGATTGCATAGAAATATGTGTGATCGTATCTGAATTCTTTGTCTTTATAAAGCTTTTGAATTAATAATTATTAAGTTATAAAAATATTTCCCTTTACATTGTAGGTCCAGTTTGGGGTGGGGGAGTGGATTAAGCCTGTACTTTTCCCTCTAAGAAAATTTATTTTCTTACCATTAGTAGAAAAAGTATAGAAAACATAGTCACACACATAGTTGTCATATGAATTTATATTTGGCATTTTGAATGATAATAGAGCAGTAAACTAATGAGTAATTAATCATTTGCTAGTGTCAAGCACTTTACATCTCCAATCTCACATATTTTCAAAATTAGATATGTCCAGCATTCTTACCATTGTTGCCATAAGAAATAACTGTAACTGATGGATAAATCTCAGCAGAAGCTTGAAGGTACTGAAGCTACAACAGGAATATGGTCACAAGAAGTCAGTTTCACATCCTCTGTGACTCTACAGTATCCAGACTCTCTGCACCTCTGCTCAGCTGACATGTTAAGACCTCTGTAGTGATCACATACTCCATGAACACATAGGGCCGGGAACGGACACTTCTTCAAAGCCACCAACTTCTGCCTTTATTTGATATTAGTGAGGACCATCCAGACCATATTCCTAAAATGGGACATTTGTTCTTTCTCACCTAAGTTCCCAGTTTCTTTGTTAAATAAAAAAGATTTCTGAAAGTGTCATAGATACATATCAATCTATATAATATAACATTATGTGTATAGAGTATATATCCATACAAACCCTAGCTTAATATTGATTATGTTCTAAAACCTATATGCCAGTGATTGCATATAGAGAATCCCTTCTTGAGTACTTGTTTGTGAGATCTGATGTAAAAATCAGTGTTAGTGAAATCTTTAAAAAATGATTTTGAACCACGCTGGACACATTTACATTTTCTCCAGTTAGTACAGCCATTCATCAAAGAAAGGCCCAAGTTGCTTTTCTGGCTGCTCAGTGTCTGGGGTTCTTGATCAGAAGGGCGTTTGTCTTGACAAATCAGTAGCCAGGACCTTGCTAACCAAGCTGCTTAACCTGGAAAAGGTATCTCAGATGCCGATCTATCTCCTTAGATGCTAGATATTCCCCCCTTTCTCTCTCCCTCCTCTCCCCGCCCCCACACATGTTAACAAAGCAGAAGGTAACCCATGATCATGATCACCTGGAACATAAAAGCTGGCTGACACATCTGTGGAGAAAATGACAGTTTTAGGACGGTAGATTTTTAAAAAGTGTTCAGAATATCACTGATGCATAGAATTTAAAGAAGCTGATCTCATGAAATAGAGAGGAGAATTATAATTCCTAGATGCCATGGAGGAGAGAACAAATTAGGTACCACGTTTACAGTTAGAAAGGAAGAGTAAGTGCTGAAGTCCTTACACAAAGGGTACTTATGGTTAACAATATGATACTTACTATTTCAAATTAGCTAAAGGGGAGTGTTTCAAGTTGCTAGTCATACTCAGTAATCCGATTTGATTATTACACATGCATGCAGATATATACTCCATAAATATCTTGTTATTAAATGCCCATTCAGTACAAAATTGCACTTTGACACTCAGTTGTCACCTCCCATTGGAGCATGAGTGTGTAGAACAATTATGATGTGCTTTCCGAAGTCGCAGAAAAGACTACAAATGGCACATTTCTTAGGACATAAGGAAAAATAGGCACCGGGCCAGCGATAACCAAGAAGTAAGCCAGAAAGAAATGGAAGCTTTTCTGCTTTTCCTTACTAGTTCCTTTCCACATTCACAGCCAACGTTATTAGCATGTGGTCAGCCAGAGTCTTTCTGTAAACAGGCACTTCCAAATTCTCCAATTAGTGAGGATGGAGATTCATAAAGATGCTTCGAGACTTGCAACCTTGAAAAGCCCCTTTGAGTCATTAATACAAATTATATAATATCTGCCTCCTTTCGAAGTGTTACAAATGTACTTCGTTTCTGAAAACAGGCACTCCATATTTAGACCATTGAGAACATTTTCTAACCAACATATTTGCCTTTGTGATGAGTTTTGCCACTGATTGATCTAAGAATTGGCTAGCTTAGTATCATGAAAACCTATATATAACTTCAGAATGAAAAGTAGATTGCTCTCTAATGTGATAATTTATGAATAGATGTTCTTCACCAGATCACCTCTGTGCTTTATTTTTCTCATTTATAAATGTGGATAATATTATCTACCATCCCCAGTCAGTAGGCCTAAATGAGGTAAGCATATGTACATGATCAGCCTACGTGCACACAAAGGAAACATCCCATAAATGCAGCTGCAATTATACATGATCATTTTTAGTTGTTTTGAGGTAGAATCTCACTATATGAAACAACTTGATATCATACACATGATTCTGCTACCTCACAGCCCCCTACTACCTTCCAAGTCCTGAAATTATAGGTATGCATCACCATGCCTGGCTTGATTATAGCCATTTATAACACTGTTGCTAAAAGTTGTATGGGCTTCCTTAAGTTTCCAACCTTTTCCTTCTTGTTTCACTGGGATTTGTTGGCTCTTGCTTTCTGGCCTTGCATACTTCCCAAGGAACACTAAGCGATTTGCTAAGTTTTACTATCCAACTCTCTTTTATGCTCATGCGCTCATGCAAAAAAAAAAAATCAGAGTTGTTTGGGAATGTCTGAGACTCTCCTGTGGGTATTTTCCTCAACACAGAGTCAACTCTTTCTGCCCTAGTCTTCATTTTTCCCCTGATTTCCTCTTTTTCCAAGCCAAACATAGATAAACTTTGGTTTCCTTCCTTCGTGCTCTCTAGAGAGCTTATTGCATACTTGAAAGCTTAAAAACTTGTCATTTCCACCTTGAACTAGTGGCTGACCTCGCCAGACAGCCTGGGAAATGAATTAGTGTCCTTAAGCAGAGGCAGAATATGAGCAGTGACCTAGCTCTCCTAAGCAACCACAGAAACTGTCAAGCGGTAGTTAAAGTTCCCTTTTTCCCAACCCCTTTAATTATGTTGAAAACTATGTCATATTGTTTTTGAAAAAGTTAATGAAATAGTAGGTAAAGGTGAACCAACGAACATAATTTACTTGGATTCCTTTGCAAGCTTTTGATAAGGTCCCTCATAAAAGCTATTAAGGAAAATAGATGACCAGAGGGCTATGGGCGAAAATCTTTTTGGTGTATTACAAAGTGGTTCAGCTATTTTAGGAGGAATCATTGAGGCTGGTTGCTCCTTGGAGCAGAGGGAGGTTAATCACAAGCTGTCCCTAGTGTGAACAGTTGAACTTGAGATGTATGAATGATTTATTTAAAAAAAGAAAGAAAGCAAAGCTGGTTTCAAAACACCCAATTGTTATCAGAGTACTCACATGTGCTAGAGTTTTTGATATGAATATGGTCACTTTCTACCCATCAGGAATAGATTCGTGGGTGGCAGAATAGGGCTGCCCCAGAAGATGGACCCACAAAAGATGTGATCATAGCTCTGAAAACCTTTCCAAGCATGACAAAAATTCTTCTCACTTGTGTAGCCGCAGGACAGCCAGGCCTGAAGCTGGAGAGCAGTGCACATTGGCCTTGGAAGTACCCTTCTTACTCTCCTAGCAGATGGCGATTTTAAGGCCATGAAAAATTAGAAATGAGTGGCATGAGTGGAAAGTTCTTAAACAATATGAAGACACCAATTTGCATGCTTTTCATTCCACAATTGCAAAAGAATAATCCTGTGGGTAAGAGAACGCCAAAGGAATGTGATGGGGACTCAGGCATGAAATATGTTATCTGTGTGCTGAGGACCACAGGTCCTGCTACTTACTGTAGAGGCAACAAGAAGAGTTTCTTTTCCTTATAAGAAAAGATAGGCCTTCTATTAAAGAGTTTATAGTTGCCAGGCACAAGTGGCTCATGCCTATAATCCTAGCTACTTAGGAAGCTGAGATATGAGGATCATAGTTCAAAGCCAGCCCAAGCAAGAAAGTCTATGAGATTCTTATGTGTGATTAACCAAACACACACAAAAATTTTAAAGCCAGACGTGAAGCTGTGGCTTAAGTAGTTGAGTATATTTTTGCTTTGAGAAAAAAAAAAAAGCTCAGGGATAGTGCCCAGGCCCCAAGTTCAAGCCTCAGAACTGGCACAAAACGAAATAGAGATTATAGCCTAACTGCACACTGATTGCCTTCACTCTCCCCATGGTTCCACTGTAAAATGATACAGAAAGAATTATGCAAATATCTGGATGTTGAACCCAAGACCCAAGTCCTCTCCCAGCATCCCAGCCATGGCCTTTAATCTTCATAACACTTGGTCGAGGGTCTCACTTGTGTTCCTCTGAGCTCAAAAAGTCCTCCATACAAAAATTCAGACATGGAACACGAAAGTATTCCTAAATTTTATTATCCATTCCTCTTCTTCTCATATAAAAATAGAGAATTGTTTTGAGAATGTCTACGATTATCCTGGGGTAAAGTTATCCATGGCAAAGTTAGTTCTAATCTAGATTTGTCAAAATACCTTTTCCTTCACCTACTCAGATAGTAATACATAGGGTACTATTCATCCCACAGAAAAGCAAGAAAGCAAGAGTGAAGTGATAAGCTTCACATAGGAATTCCTCTCTTTAAAAGTCGAGTGTAACACACACACACACACACACACACACACACACACACACACACACACACACACACACTTTTAGTTGATTTGTTTTGATGTAAAAGTAAAGTTCCAAAGCAATATATAATACAGGAGGAGAGATCTTTTTTGACAAATGGTACTGGAGCAGTGAATACTTATGAAAGAAGAGAAAGAAAAGACTGAGCAAAGAAAAAGAGAAGAAAGGCTTGAGCTGTAGCTCAAGGTAGAATACTTGCCTATCATTCACAAAGTTATGAATTTCATTTCCAGCGCTGAAATTAAAGAAGAAACAAAGCAAACAAGGATGTAAGACAGGAAGGGAAAAAAGGAGACAGAGGGGGAGAGAAAAAGGTAAGGAACCTTAAGAGGCACAAAAATTAATTCAAAATGGACCATAGACCTAAATGTGAATTAAAAATTAAATTCTTTTAGAATAAAATATAAGAAAAAATCTTTGTTGCAGTAACTAGGAAAAAAGATTTAAAGCAATAGTTTCTGATAGAAGTTATACAGACAGTAAATAGCATATGAAAAGATATTCAAGATCATTAGTGTTTAAGAACATGCTAATTGAAACATGAGAGACCACTGCTAAAATCCTTTAAAAAATTTTTGACTGTATCAAGTACAAGAATGTGGAACAAATGGAGCTTTCATACATTCCTAGTAGGAATGCAAAATGGCGCGTTTGGGTAGTTTCTTACAAAGTTAAAAAACAAACATCCCTTGTGATGGAACAATTAATTCCACTTCTGTATATTTAGCTAAAAGAAAGTTTTAAAACTTAAAGTTATATAAAACTCTATACCAAAATATTTATCATATCTTCATCAAACTATTTTTAGAGCAAAAATAACCAAATATCCTGGTGCATGTATGTATCGGACTAACACACAGCAATATAAAATAACAAAACATTGTTCATACACAGAAAGAATGAACCACAACACATTCTACTCAGTGAAAAGAATCTGATCTGAAAAGTTATATTTCATCTTAGAATATTCTGGGAAAAATTTGGAGACCAAACCTTGTAAGTAAAAGAATGAGTTGAATATAAAGATAACTTAGAAAATTTGAGGATAAGGGAAATAATGGAACTTTTTCTGTGTCATAATTAGTGACTAAATACATGACTCTATGTATTTGGCACAGTCCCTAGATCTGAATATCCCAAAGACCAAATTTTACTGTATTAACTTTTAAAAATTAAGTTAAAGAAAAGTCATAGCAAGCACAATGTCTATGATAAAAGCTACAAGAAATATTTACATATAGGTGGTTTTTGTTGTTTTTGTTGATGCTGCTACTGAAAACCAGACTCCAGGATTTGCACTTGCTAAGCAAGTTCTCTTCCACTGAGCTAAATCTCCAACCAGCATATAGGTTTTCATGTGAGCAAGTTTTCACATAAGCAGCCACAGAAACACATTGCATTTGTATTTGATATTGGCACATTCATTTCCTTTGCCAGAAACCAGCCACAATGAGGATACAGTCTACAGTCATGTTCTGTTGTGTCACTATCTTAAGTGATAATAGACCCTTGACCTCCTCATTAGCTCAAACACACAGAGTGGTAGGCAATGTCTTCTAACTACTGAGACTACTGCTTGCCTCCAACTGTGAAAAGGATTATTTGATGTTCTTAAAGATTGCCCTTCACCTTTAACTGTACATACTAATTATGCTACTGCGGCTGATGCTAATAACAACGAAGCAGCTGTACTACTTCCTACATTCCAGGACAGGACACCTGTGCTTTCAAGATGTAGTCCCAAGATGAGAGCTATAGCAGCAGGCAGCCCCAGGTCTCGGTGGTTCCTGGAGACTCTGCAGTTGGCACCACAGCTGTGATCAGCTTCAAAGAAGATTTTTCAAATCACGTACACACACGTACACACACACACACACACACACACACACACACACACACACAATCAGGAATATGCGTAAGCAGAATATTTTTCCTTGGTATTTTATCTTTTCCCTCAGGAGAAAAATGAAATGTACACCAAAAGTATATTTCTAATAAAGCACTATTATTGAAGGAAAGTAAACATATTTTACTAAAATCCCAAATACTTGTTTAAATAGACCAAAGACCATAAGGTGAAGCAGGTATATACAACATGGTATAATTTGGATATGGAAAGTTTCTCTAAGCTCTGTCTGTCTGTTCAAGGCTTGTTTGTCATCTTGGTCCTACCAGGATGTGGTGGAATCTTGAAAAGGGGCCTAGTGGAAAGAGGTTAGTTCTCCTCACTTCCTCCTTCTTTGTTTCCTGGCTGCCATGAGATGAACAGCTTGGTTCATCATATGCTCCCAGTCAGAATCTTTGCCTGAAGACAATACTGTAAAGAACCAAGTATTGAAACCTCTGAAACCAAAGCAGCCCTTTCTTCCTTGCACGTACATTATGGCAGGTATTTTTATCTCAGTGATGGAGAGCTAATTAAGATTTATTTTTTATAAATGTGCACTAAAGTATATGAATGATGAGTTTTAAAGCCACTCAGAGATCCAGAGCAAGATGTGACCCAGGCATCAGCACTTCAAACCGCAGAATCTGAGGTTAGACAGAAATGAAAGAACTGAATCAAATTGGCAACTTTCCACTTTTTCCAACCAGGTCTAGAAACACTGAACCTCTTTTTCAGGATCATGAGAAGCAGCATGAGCCACTAAACTGAAAAGAAGATAGTTCCTCAGCTAACTTTTCCCCCAAATGGTAAAACTGAATGGCTCTTTCTTCTGCCTTTCCAGTAATGTGTGTTCTTTTTTAGAGCTTGCCCTGTTGCCATCAGTTGTTGTAGACTTACCCTAATCCACAGGCAATTTCACTGGGCTGTAAGCTCCTCAAGAGCAAGGCTAAGTATGGTTATGCCTGTGTCTTCCCAGAACCTAGAAGACTAGTACCAAGTTTAGGCACTAAATGACTAAGGAAAAGAAGGAAAGAGAGAAGGCAAGGAGAGAAAGAGGGAAGAAATGAAAACAGGAAGAAAAATAAAGAGGAGTGAATGACAGATGCAGAGACGAGAGAAGATAGTAAGCAAAAGAAAGAAAAGGAGAAAAGGAGTGAGGCAAAGGAAAGAGGAAAAGTAGGAGGAGAATGCAATGGAGATGGGAGAATAGAAAGAAAGGGGAGGGAAAAGGAGAAAGGAAGGAAAAGACACCTAAGGTGGAGGCAACGAAGACAGGTAGAGTAGACTGAAAAATAGAGAAGTGTCAGTTATGAGAAGAGGGCAGCCATGGGTAAGCTTGGTCATCTGGAGATTGCAGTTTCAAGGCCAGGCAGGCCTCTGAGAAGCACCATCCCCTTTATCCCTCCCACTGCAGCCCCATCCATGTCAGGAGCCATTGTGCAATTGAGCAGGGCCAAGCCAGAAGCTGAAGCAAGAAGAGCAGAAGCTTCTGGCCAGGACTGCTGGGGCCTCACCCCCCTGCTCCTTGCCTGGGCTTGAGCTCAGGCAGCCAGTTCAGGGTGGCGGGAGCTGCTGGCATGGCTGGGCTCTCACATTCTCTCTTTCCAATGGCCAAGCTTGCTTTCTGAGGACGGGAGGGGCCAGGCAGCCAGCAGCCGAGAGTGAGAACTTCCCAGTGCCAGAGCCAGCTGCTGGCTGCCATCTGGGCAGGGGCAGTGCCAGTTTCCCAAATCTGCCTTCCCTTTGGAAAAGGAGGGGAACTCTGTGCTGAGAAGATAGCTTCTCCTCCATCCTGAGGCTCTCAGTTAAAAAGAAAAACCATAAAACCAGCCTTTGAAAAAGCAAAAGATGAGAAATGCCACACGCTGGGCTCTTTCCAAAGGAATTTGCTTCTCTTGGGCCCTCTGTATACAAGAAAAGTCTTTATTCTCACTCCTTGTCCTTTGGTTCTTTTATTTGATTAGTGATAACCTTTTATTGGTTTTTAAATTAAATGTAACAATAATAGGTCCGTGGTCTGTGTGTCCCTTCTACTGGTCACATAGGGAAGTTTCTTGAGTCACTAAAAATCATTTGAATTTGCCATCCACCCTGAACAACTTGGCCTTAACAAAACTGGCACTCACTGCCTTTGACCACTGGTCATTCATCACATGCACCCTGTACCACTTACCAAGCATCAGCAAGGAATGTGGCTCATGATTCAGCTCTGTTCTCAAGAATCCCCTAGTTGGATGGAAAACTGTCTCTTGGGCTCTCCTGGATGTCAGGAATGAGCTGTTCAGCCTTGGTGAGCCTTTCATGTCCCCTTCAGTGGAGCTTTGCCTGAAATCCACACATTCTCTACTGTTCTGTATTATCCCAAGAGATAGAGTGAAAAAGGGTTGGCCCTGGCCACAGCATAGGACCAAAGAGAATCTTACAAAACATGTAAGCAGATTTACTCAGGGCTGAGGCAGTGCATGTGATGAGCTGCTCTTCAGGGGCACCTGACCAATGAGAACAAGTGTGGGCTGGGAAAGGCCAGTGTCAGGTTGCTTCAAGACTCCTGAATATACTGAATATAGATCCAGGATTTGACTTTTAGTATTGGTTTTCTTTTCAAATCCTTCTTTTCTTCAATGGTACATTTCTTCCCAGATATGTACAAAGCCAACCCAATACCAACCACTGCAAACATGCAAAAATGCCTGAGCAGAAGCATGCAGACTCAGAGATGGCTTCATGAAGACTCTCATTTTTGTTGAGATGCTGGAAGGCTGTAGTTAGGACTCTGTCTTTGCTGGCATTTTCATTATGAAGCAATTCTGTACCTGCCTGTTACTCATATGATAGCTGGAAGAGGGAGGCTGGGAGCCAAGTAAGCCCTCAAGGGTGAAGGCTGCTTTCTGAAACATAAGGTTTGATGTCTCAACCCAAGATTCTTAATGTTTGGTTTGCATGGGGACTAGCAGTGCCCCCCCCCATAAAGCTGGTTCACTTAGTCTAAACTCACATGAATAATATTACCTTGCATTTCAACAGTGTTTCCTAAGTTCTTTCATAGTAATGAAAAGCATAGCAAGTGTCCCTTGCTGATAAATAAAAATGTGAACGAACATCATTCAATCCTCATTGTATGTACTAAGATAGGACAGGTCAGGCAGGCACCGGTTCCCATTTTATAGCTTCATAGTGATAAACATTTGTCTGTGGGGGCAGTAAGTAGCAAATCTAGACCAGAAGCTGGGACTCCTGACTTTTTATCCATAAGCCATGTGGCTAACTAATGTCTGAACTTCAACATCTCAGAGATGACACTTGGAAAATGAAATTAGGGCCAGAAGATGCTTTGATGGATACGTAGAGAGATACATAGCAGATCTGCTGGGTGAGAAGGCAGGCTTTGCTCCAGCACCATCCCCCACTAACTGCACAGTGTTGTGAAAGGAATTCTCCCCAGGTTTACGCTCTCTCACCCATAGAAAACAAGCACCATCTTTCCTCACTAAAAGAACTACATCAGACCATGCCTATTCTTATGGCAAGGTCTAGCCTGGAGGATACACGCACTGCATGGTAATAAGCTATGCTGTTTTTGTGACTTCTACTCTCAAGCCAAGAAGGTTTCTCAGGGTTGTTCTTGATTAGGTCCTACTATGAGAAGCTCCTGCTACCTGTCTAAGGTCTCTTGCATGGGGTCAGAGGAAGCTATTCATTCACACATCGTGATCGTTCCATGCTAGTTTCCAGGAACATGTGTTTGTTTACTGAACACTGGCTCTCTGCCAAGCATCTTCCAACAATTTAGGAATATTAATTCATTCAATCCCATGATAATCTCATAAAGTAGGAATCATTATTGACCCCATTTTATGCACAAGACAGCTGAGGCTCAGAGAGATCAAGCAAATATTGAGGAAATGACAGAGCCAAGATTCAAATTCAGTCACCCAGTTCCAAAACCTGGACATTACTCAGCATACCAGATGGTCTCTACATATTCACTGGGAATATATCTTAAAGGGTGTCGTAGATATGGAAGCCAGGTGCAGGGGCTCACGCCTGTAATCTTAGCTACTCAGGAGGCTGAGATCTGAGGATCTAGGCTCAAAGCCAGCCCTGGTACAAAAGGACCTGAGACACCTATCTCCAATTAACCTCTAGAAAATGGGAAGTGGGGCTTGGCTCAAGGGTAGGGTGGTAGCTTTGAGCTGAAGAGCTCAGGGACAATGTCCAGGCTGAGTTCAAGCCCCATGACCCACTCCAAAAAACAGAGTGTTGTAGATGTGGAGGAAAAGTACTTATAAACAAGGTACCTTTTCTATATCTACCTTCTGAAATCCCTCCCCCTCCCCTTCTAACAAAAGGCCAGGTGGCACTGATGGTTCTTGCTAGCTTCCCTTGAACTCTGAGCTAGAAATCGGCTGAATTTCCTAAAGTTTTCTGACAGAGATTTGTCACTAAAGTTCATAGTCTCTATGCCCTAACAGCCTTGGGCTAAGATATCACTGAGAAGATGTTTCTTGCCCTGGGAAAACCTACAGACAAGAAAGACAAGACAGATGCAGAAGTGCCCAAGTATATGATGATTCAAATACATTAAGACTATTCTAGGAATGGAGGAACCCTTGTGAGAACACAACCTATAGAACTTAGCTCTACTTCTACTGCAGAAGCAGAAGGGAACCTGATGTGATCCCTAAGTCTGAAGCTCTGAACCTGGGAATATCTTCCTTTTGAAGAAGGAAGCTTCAGGATGAAGAAAAGTTGATTTACTTCAACATATTATCTACTTCATGAAATGACATGGGTGAAAGTGTAGAACATGGCAAAAACATTTTTTATAAGACATGACTGCTGGGATTACTGTCACATGCTCCAATCGCATTGTGACCAAGGCCCCAACAATACCCTTGCCTGTTTTAGAAACCGTGGTGCCATAAGAATTGGTTGGAATCAATGTAAATGCACAGGCAGAGGAAGAACCATGAGGCAGACTTCCAAGTACACTACTAGTGTACATTCACAGAGGTTGGAGAAACAGAAATAAGAGATGCTGAAAGCATCTAGGACACTGGTGTGAGTGGGTAGACTAATGTGTTACTATGTAGAATTCATTTTCTTGTAGGATCTAGAATTTTCATTGTCATTTGTCTGCTAAGACCGCCTCTGATAGAGACACCTTGCTTCTACCATAACCGTCCCTATTGGTCCCTTTTTGTATACTTGTGACCTTCTAGGTTAGCTCTGTCTTCAGTTGTGGCCAAGTGTGGTATGTTTACAATAAATGGCCACTCATGCTATCTTAGTTAAGGAATTTTTTTAAAGACATAAAAAACACAATGTTCTTCTGTACATGTATCCACATATGTAATTTTTGCCTGCTTGAGCATCACACAGGAATGAAAGGAAGTGGTTTGGAAAAGGAGGGGAGGGGAGAAGGAAAAACAAAGAAAGAAGGAACATAACTCTAAAACAAACACCTTGCAAGAATTTATGAGGACAGCAGAGAGACTCAATGGAAGCTGTTAATCTGTAGTGGGATGTGGGCCAAACAGAAATAGGTTCTGTTGGTAAGTACTAGCAGGAGAAGATTAAGCAGACCCAGAGGATGAAAGAGGTTGAATATTGAACAAAAGGGTTGTTTTCAACTATGAAAATCAAAGAATGATACCTATCGGGGATAAAGGGGCAGAGAGAGCCTTAGAGGGGTAAGATTGATTGGAATGCATCATCAACAAGTGTGGCTATGCAACAATGAAATCCTCTCCACTGTATAGCTAACGTAAGCTAATTGGGGGGGGGGGAGGAAAACAGAAATGGGAAAAGGCCATGATATTTTACCTCTAGATAGAGGTGGGTTGTTCTACCATACATTCTTGTCTAGTAGCACATCAGGGTCTTAGAAAATTCCCAAGGAACATATCGGTGAAGTTGTCTTTTAACTGGCAGGAAACGGAGCTGAGAATTGATTTGTCTCGTGTTTGTACCAGCTACCTCCTCTCCAGCTCCACACTGAGGCTGAACTCGAGTTCTCAGGCAAGCGAAGACATCTGAGGACATCAGAGGCCTGAACACACTCAGATTTTGCCATTTTTATCTGACCCACCAGGATCCCAGATGGTCCCAAATAGAAACTTTTCTAGAACAGGCTAAGCCTGGCCAGCCCTGGGACAAAGTTTCCTAACCACAAGCCCTGGAGCCTCCTCCTATTAAACTCAGCCCTATGCATAACAGGCTCACGTGAAGATCTCACAGGAGGACTGCGTTGTTGATTTAAAAAATAAAAAATAAAACAACCTATGAGTTTTATCTCTTTATCTCCTCAGCCCAGAGAGAGGGAAAAGGACACAATCTGCCTCTCAGTGGGCTATCCACCTGATTAGATGTCATGAAACAGAGTAGTCTTTAGTTAATAATGGCTGGAATACCTCCGACCCACGGTTACTGGAAAGAAGAAAAAAAGAAAAGCTAACTACAGATAAACTCCCTAGGGTTTCAGATCCGTTTTGCAATAAGCTGTGTTATGAAGGAAACCTGGCCCCAAAAGATAGTTTGAATGCAAAATAAAGATAGTTCACAGGCTTTGAAGCAGGTGCAGAGCGCCTGTAGAAGCACCAGGACCATATTTTTGGAGGATCATTATATTTCCTGCTTCAGACATTATTTGGGTCCCACCGTTCTTTTATACAATCTCTATTTTTAGTCATCACAGGCGCCATGTCCTGCCAGGCGGGGGCCTCAGCAGGACAGGTCTGGGCAGGAGGAGTGAGGGTTGGCTGCCTGGAGAGGCAGGAAACTGGACAGGCTAGTGGAGGGCAAGCTCACATCCAGACAGGCTAGAAGTGGCGCCTTGGGTCGCTTCAGGAAAAGGTCAGGGAAGCACATGAGTTCACGAAGTGAGACTGTGGGGTCACGAGGCTAGAAGAATGTCAGAATGAGGTCAGGACATGGACCCAGTAGAGGTGTATAGGGACTTTTTAAAATCTTCCATAACATTTGTCATAAGACAGTGTGCAGGGGCACACCAATGGATAGACTTGAGCCAACGATGTGAAGGATGAGACTGATTAAGACAAAGGTAGAAGGTTTAGGCTTGCTGGAAGTTTTCAACACTCACAAGCCTTTGGAGAAGAAAAAGAAAAGCTTACAAAACAAAACCTTCCCCTTCCCTTAGTGTTTGTTGATGTCCCATGATTCCACAAGATGTAACTATTGGTGAAGAGTCAAAGGCAAGGGGAGTATAGAGTCTCTTGATCCAAACCTAGCCAGGGTACAGAGGGAAGTTCTGTAAGTGCACAGTATTTAGATCAAACAAAGACTTCATTATTCAGAAAGAATCTTTTCAAACTCCTAGACTTCCTTGGATACTGGGTAAAAAAATGGTACCTTGAAATTCCTTTTTGAGTCTAGTTGATTCCATATACTCTACATTTATTTGGCATTTCTCTTTTAGTGGGTTTCAAAACAAAAATAAGTCAAGGAAATCAGCAGGAAATGCCAGAATGCAAATGCCCCCTTAGTGCAGTAGATAGAGTATCAGCCTCAGAATCTGGAAGTCATGAGTTTGATTCTTTCAGAGGGCACAATACTTTATTGACATGTTGTACTAAAATCCCTTTGTACAGCTATTTGAAGCTAATGACAAAACAATACATAAATCAATAAATAAAATACAAGATAGGGATTTGCCCTAATCACTCCATCTTTCTTTGTTTCCATTAGTCCAAGATTCTGTAGAGTTTTGTCTTCCTGCCCACATCCATCTCCACTTCCTGTCTCCCTTCATACAATCAGAACATCTATACTTTTACTTTCTTGTCTTTGGGTAGTCAAAGGAAGCCTGTGGTTAAATAGAAAAAAAGCAGGTTTCAGAAGTAAACATGGACAATTCAGGTCCTATGTAGATGAGGTTTAGAGGAAACACTGCAGGAAAACTGAATTAGGAATGGAGCTCCGCTGGGGAAACTGGCCTTGAAGACCTCCTCCTTGATGTGCCCATCAATAGCTCATCATGAAGGAAGACACTAGAGAAAATCCTTCCAGCCAACTATAAGGAAATAAAAGCTGAAAGAGGTGAAGGGTCTATGAAGCTTTCATCAGTTGGACACACCAGTAAGTAGCTCAGTGTCCAGATCCAATTGTGTTCTCTTACTCCACCCTGAAGTGTATGTTCCTAAGCTTCCATCATATAATATAAAGGCTCTCCAAAAGCAATGCCTTGGCTAAGAATGTGGTATATAGGAGGCTTCTGACTGGTTGTCAGATCTCTGTAGAGAACCTGCTTTCTGAACAGTCCTGAAGAAAGGATGAGGGGAAAAAGGGGACTGAAACAGGACTAAGGAAAGGAGTTAGGGACACATGAAAACACAAAAACAATGTGAAATAGCCTGAAGAAACCATTTGAAGAAGATATTACTTTTCTCATCATTATATTCTCCAGGAGGAAGAATTTGGATTTTGTTGGAAAATATAGGCTATCTTGAGAATTAGCCTTTGACTGAGAAATTCAGAGGAGAATCAAATGTTTTCCTGTACAGGAAAGAAGATGACCAGTTATTGCTCTAGAAAAGGAGAAGGAGAGGGAGATAGAGAGAGAAGGAGAGAGAGAGAGAGAGAGAGAGAGAGAGAGAGAGAGAGAGAGAGAGAGAGAGAGAGAGAGAGAATGAATTTGAGAACACAGGAGAACTTGGAAAAGAGAAGGTGAAAATCTTGGTCTGTATTGATTACTGGGTATTGCATTGTGTAGTTTTCTCCTTTATTTTCCTATGACATCATAGTTCACTCCACATCAGTCATGAATATCTTATTGGTATTAATTGGTTCATTTTGAGGCTACATTATAAACCACAAATTCCAGCTTGCAGATTATAGGACGATTAGGAATATGAAAGGGGAACAAGAGGGGCAATGGAGGGATAAGCAAAGATTTTGTAGAGGGGTTGAATGCAGCCAATGTTTATTAGTAGACACATATGGAACAGTAATGCCACTTTGTACAATTAATATATACTATTCAAAGGTCAAGCTGGGCATTGGATTATAGGCTCATGCCTATAATCTTAGCTATTCAGAAGGTTGAGATCTGAGGATGGTGATTTGAAGCCAGGCCTGGATATCCAATTAACCATCAAAAATATCTGGAAGTGAAGGTTTGGCACAAGAGTTCAAGTATGTTCCTTGAGTGAACAAGCCAAGAAGAAGCATGAGGCCCTAAGTTCAAACCCCAGTATTAGCTAAAGCGGGAGGGTCAATGGAGAGGTAGTTTCTCAAGTGAGGAATACTATATCTGAGTTGCACTGATGTGATGTTTTTAGGCATGTGCTAACAAGTTCGGAAACATTGCAGTCTCTGGAAGTTAGAGGTAAGGAAATAATATGAGAATGCTGGGTAACCAAGAGTCATCCACCTAAAAGAAACAAGATTTGAAAGCTATTTTGGTTAAGTAGTTTATATGTTCAGGCCAGTGAAATGTACTTGTATAACATGTTGAAAATAGATTGTTTCCTGAGCTGTGCTTAAGATATAAACAAGCACATACACAGATATACATGAATACTCAGCTATCTAGTACTAACCATACAACAACATGCAAATCTGCATAGAATCCAATATACACGACACCTACCAGGTCTGTGCTGTGTCTTTCCACCTAGGCAAAAATGACAACTGTTTGCACCGAAGTGTGTCTACTGCTTATTAGTATTAAAACTATGTCACTGCTGGAGTATAGGAAAGTCAAATTTATAACATGACAGACATTTTTAGTGGGAAATGCAAATACATGACAAAAAGGGTTGGGCTCGTGTTTTTTGAAACTATTTCCTCCCAAATTTATCCCGGGTGTAGGTCTGTCACAGAGAGAGGCTATTCAATCTCTAGCAAATATCGAAAACTGTCTCCTGGAAATCAGAACAGGAGCTTCAAAGGACACAGTCAACTCAGTAAATAAGTACACACGGGAGGGATACTAAAATACAGCTTCACAAAGGGAAAGAGGTCGACAGGTGAAGAAAAGAAGAGGAAAATGCAGACAAGAAGTCAATGTATATCCTATTAAGTTCAGAGAAGTGAGGGAAGGACTGGTTAAGGTAGGGGTGGGTGAGAACGTTGAAAGAGGTGACAATGATCAAGGTCTATTGTATTCATAAACTGCTTTGATAAATGTCAACTGCTTTGTACAAGTACTTAAAAATTATACATACATACATATATATATATATATATATATTTAGAATCAGCTTCACCAAAAGTTAATGGTTAGCAAATAAAGGTGCCATTATTTTGACCTTAGTTCTAGGAAAAAAAATGATAAAGAGTAAAAGAACTCCATTTGGCTTCAAATATGCCTTTCAAAAAGCATTGTTGGAGACGCAATTGGGGTGGGTCATCATTTGTAAAAGGCCATGTGTTCTCAGCGTCCTTCCTACCTGTTCCCACTTACAGTTTCACTGTTAAGCCTGTCTTGCAAGCTGCTGAGTGCACAAAGAAGCATGGGGAAGAACTGTCCTCCAACTGCTCTCTAAACTGCTTAGAAAGTAGAAGCAATCTAAATGTCCAGTGAAAAGGAATTATTAAATAAAATATCATACACATTCAATGAAATATCTTATCACCATTTGTGGGAGTAATGTGAGGGTTCATGACTCAGAAAAGTATAAAAACACACCGATGTATTAAGTCAGGGAAGTGGTTTCTCACTACATGTCATATAACACTGTGCAATAACAGACACGGTTTTTAGGTTTGATAGTTGTTCAGCAAGGGTATTAGCTGCATGACAGCAGTGGATCTTTTGGCCACGGAATGCTGTGCCTGGCACAAATTGTGTCTTCAATAAATATTTGTTGATGAAATGAACTCATGCTTACTCTGAAGTAGGCACCATTAGAATTACTTGATGCATTTCATTCTCACAACAACACTGGGCTCTCTGACTGTGAACTCCACTGAGCTGTGAGAAACCTGGAGCTCAGAGAGGTCAAGCAACAGGACTCAGGTCATCCAGCTAATAAGAGATGACAACAGGATGCTGAAGTAGGCAACCAAACCCACAGTTTTCACTCAAATGTAAATATGCAGTAAAATCTGGAAGACTAGTGATTTGGGACACTCTGGATGGTAGCGCATTACTTAAGGTTTTATTTTTCTCTCTTCCTTGTCAAAGGTTTCTAATTTCTCTACCGAGTAGATGTCAAAAATCACTTTACTTAGAATGAATTTAAATATTACCTTTAAGTAGCACACCATTTTCTTTAATGGATACTTTCTTTGGCTAGAAGTGTAAAAGGAGAAGGGTTCTTAAGGAAGAGGAAAAAGATTAGGAATGAAAGGGTCAAGAATCCAAAGTATCTTATTGGCAGATATGTTTTTATCACATTCTAAGGTAAGGTAGAAAATGTTCAGAACCTACAAGTCTCATTTCCTGCCTGTTTTGTCCTATGTCCTTCAGCTCACAAGAGTGCCACAATACTTTCTTGAGGTTGTCCCTCACCTGCACAATCATGTGCTGGCCAGAATGGAAGACCATGTGCAGGGCCGCCCTGTGGATGCATTCTGCGCAATGGGCAACAGCTGTTTCTCAAGGGAAACAGCCTTGAACAAGAAACAGTCCTTGCCCTGAAGAAACTCAGAGACTGCTCGCAGATACCTAAACACACAATTAAGGAATTGCAGAGCAAGTAAAGGGACATGTGGGAGGTGGCAAGAGCCCACGGGAGAGCCTCAATCTCCGCTGACAACCTGCCCTTACCTCTGACATAGAATTCATTTCATTCTCTGTTTTAATTAAGGGCTTTTTTATGCATCTGTCCAGCAATCTGTTAACACCTTGAAGACTGATGCTGTGTCTCATTCACGCTTGCATCTTAGCTCAGGACACAGAGACTGTTTAAAAATTAATACCTTTGCCCAAACAGTAGTGATGGCATAGAGATGACCAAGAAGGAGGGCATGTGTGAAGACAGAATCTCAGGAATGTCTAGGTCAGAGTGAACCAGGTAAATATGCCAGAAGAAATAGATTCGAAGGGCGAGTGGGCACAAATGGAAGATGAACTAAGTCTCTGTCAGAATGGATGTGGCTGAAGCAGAGATAAAGAAAAGCAGGGACATGGCTTAGTTGCACAGGGTCTTTCTGCCACTCTAAGAGGTTCAGGACAAGAAAAGACATATTCAAGTTTGTATGTAGCAAGGTATAAGGATTTCATTATCAAAAGAGACACTATTAAGGGCTGGGAGTTTGGCCTAGTGGTAGAGTGCTTGCCTAGCATGCACAAAAACCCGGGTTCAATTCCTCGGTACCACATACATAGAAAAAAATCTAGAAGCAGTGCAGTGGATAAAGTGGTAGAGAAGGTCAGTGCTCAGGCCTTGAGTTCAAGCCCTAGGACTGGCCAAAAGAGAGAGAGAGAGGGGGGGGGGGGAGAGAGGGAGGGAGAGAGAGAGAGAGAGAGAGAGAGAGAGAGAGAGAGAGAGAGAGAGAGAGAGAGAGAGTCACCATTAGATTTGCTTATAGGAATTGCAATAGGATCATGGAAATAAAACAAAAGGGATGGCCAATTAAGTTAGAGAGATGATTGTAGTCAAAAAATGAGGATCTGGACACATAGGTGCTTCAAGAGCAGAGAGAACCCAATACTCAGCCATTTTCCTCCATGCCCGCTTGAAAAGATTCTAAGGCATGCAGAACAGTTAACAACTAACATTGAGTGAGAAAAAGGCAAAGATGATCTTAAGAGCAAAAATGATCATAGCTATCCTGCCTGCTCAGCAGCACTAATCCCCCAAGGCTTCGCACCTCACTAGCACCTCGAAGCACACCCCTCCCCTAGGCAGTGATGAAGACATCCAGAAGCAGTAACAGAGGGGGGAGAAGTGCCTTACAGAGCCCAGCATCTGTGGCTTGCAGCTGCCAAGCAGCCTCCATGTGTTTCTGCAGCTGTCAGCATGGTAGCAATCGAAGATGGAACAGAAGGATTGAAAAGAACGTTCTGCATAACGGGCAGGTAGGCAGGCTCTGGGGAAATTGAAGCTGACCCACTGGGAGCTCCAGGAAGCTATATCTTTCCTTGAAGAATTTCACACAGAGCCCTTAGCTAGGAGCAAGGTCATTCCTAGCACTGCCTGGAGAAGAACACAATATCTACTGCCTTACCTGAATCAGGTAGCCCAGAAAACCTGAGACCTCAGCCTGACTTGCCAACCTTCTAAGTTTGATTGCAAAGCTCCACTTTCTACTTCTCTGCAGATTTAGTATGATGTGTCCCATTTTGTACAACGATGTGTCTCTAATGTAAGCATCCTTACAACCTTAATGCAAGGAAATATTTTACAAGTTTGTGAGCTCCTGCCACCAAATAAACAAAGAAATGACAAAGGATATGGTCATTCAACCAAAATATAGAATTGTTAGTGTTGATATTTATCTATAGGAAATCAGAGAAGAAGCAAGTTGATTATCCACTCATTGATCTTTTAATTGGAAAATTTATCAAGTATATACCAAAACACAAGAGTAAGATAGGGTTTGCAGCTGCCAAATAGAGATACAGAAAACAAAATGTCAATGCCTACAACGTTTTTCATGCTTTATAACCTACAAAGAATTTACACATCTATTATTTTTTGTACAACCAGAGCTGACATTCAGCCATTTGCATGAGGTAAGCATCTGAGATACTTACAGCTACTGACTATATTGATAGACTTGCTAAACACAGCACTCTGAAGAATTCCCCTCTCTGTCATGGCAAAATTTCAAGGTCAAATACCTGGCCTTTGACCTCATCCTCACATGTAGTACAGGCAGGATTACAGCCTGGAGGAGTTCACAATGTAGAATAAGAAGATATCAGAGATAGTTGAAATAATTCCAGAGTGACATGAAAATAAGTGCCTGATATTTGGGCTGAAAAGTACACATCATATAGATAACATTAACAATAATAATAAGGATAAAAGGTCCTGGAATTAAAGGGGTGACCAAACTCATCGTAATAAGTCAAACTTAAAACATAGCAATTTTTCTAGTCATCAACCCGGAAAGCTGAAAAATTAACAACTGTGTGGTAGGCCTGATCCCCTTGTCTCAAACCCTCCATCACCCCTCAGTCCTATAAATCTTAAAGGCTTTAATCATTGTTATGGGCTGTATTAGTTAATTTTATGTAGCTGTGGCCAAATGCTCAAGAAAACAACTTGAAGGGGGAAGAGGCCTTGCTCTGATTCATGATTTCTGTCCAGTCCTTGGTAAGCTCCTAGTTCTGGGCCTATGGTGAGACAAAACATGTGGCAAGAGCATGCAGAGGAGACTCTGTTTACCTCATGGTGGACAGGAAAGAAAGGAAGACCGGATATGGCCAGGGATGAGCTACTCCAAGGAACTTCCTACTTCCTATAGCTAAATCCCATCTCCCAAGTTCACAGAATCTCTTAAAATAACCATCTTGCGACTGAACCCCAAATTTACAGGCCTTTTTGGAGGACATTTCATATCTGAGCATAAGTACCCCTAAGGGGAGCAATATCTATGTCATTAACAGTGTCTGAACCAGAGAACAAGAATGTTTCCTCAGGATGGCAAAGTGAATCTAGATTGAAAGATGTGGCAGGTCCATCAAAGAACACATACTCTTACCCTTTGTTGAAAATTGGCAGAAGTAAAGCTGAATCCAGACCACCTAGGGTAACATCTCACCTGATGGTTAATAGCTCCCTAAGTCCTAATGATCTCATCTTATATGGGATTGCCTAGCCACCTTTGATCCCATGAGCTATTTGGGGAAGAACTACTTGTCTGATTTGGTAAGCACCATGAGGCTTCTTTGTCCCACCCATCCAAGTAAAAGGAACAGGACAGGGAAAGTCCTACAGATAAGACATCCCAGGTCTCTAACATGGCTAGATCATATGGAATCTTTCCTTTGTCTTTGCCTGGGCATCCACCGTACTTCTTTAGCAGTTCTTTTCCTTTTTTATTTGAGGATCTAGTCACTTATGCTGTCTACAATTAAATCAGTATCCCCTAAAGTGGGGGAATATCTATCTTTGCCATCCATTACTTTGGCTTTAGAGAAAGGTTTGAAATAGCAGTTGGTGACAGAAAGAAAGCTTTAATGGTCCTGTGACAAGGAAGCTAATGATGAAGGCCCCTCTCACGATTTTACATTTCTATTCAGTCATACTCTCATGCTCTTTTCATTCATGCAAATGAGGCATAAATCAAATAAAAGCTAACTGTCAACAGGTTGGTTTAAATACCAGGTATCTTTTTTTGATTCCGAGTTAAATAAAAAGCAGATGAGGATTGAAAAGATACAGGAAGGTGCTTTTGTTGTGAGTTTTAATAGTTCTATTTGGGAGGAGTGGGGCTGCATATTTTCTCTCCTCATGCAGTAGGCCTACAAGGTCACAAGATGAGTTTTCATTCACACTCACGATCCATAGGTAGGTGGAAAAGATGATTTTAAAATGTCCTCTTTCATTCTACCGTTTGTTGAGATTCCTCCCATCCAGGTGCCCAAAAACACACTCCTGGAACAGATAGACAAGGCAGAAGAAGCCAGACAGAGCATCTCATTTCCAAGATACTGTCACCTCCACCAGTCCTTCCACAATATTCACCTGGGGTGGGGGGCGCCACTCCATCCTATATACCTCATGAAAGTATCCACTGGGACACAGAGTATTTCACTCTTCCAATATTTGCTAATTCTGTATCTGCCAGAAACCTTATACTTTTCACCTTAAGGCCAATATAAACTAGTAACTGAAGGAAACTTAGTTATGATCAGTATGGCCAGATGGTATTTGTTGGAAAGGTTCCTAAGACCACTTACAGAGACAGAAACCATATCTGCATTCAAGATGTATGGGTTCACTTCAGAGGAGCAAGACATCGTAGATGTCTAGGTACATAAGAACTTCCCTAAGCACTCAGTGTGCTTTTCTAATTAGGATATCCTTTGCTTATGGGCAATTAGTTAATGTAAATTTTGTTGTAAATTATGCCAGTATACTGTGTTTTCCTTTCTGAATTAGTCATCAGGAAACTCAGGAGAAAGTTTTCAAGTGTCAGTTGAACAATAGGAGATGCTAAACACTGAATATGGCAGCTCTTTCTCCCAGCATGCTCTTGCCCTCTCTCCTATTATACCTCCCCCTACAGCACATTATCATTGTTCCTTGTCCTATTTTCATTTGTAAGAGTACAATATTTTCTAGGAAATGGTATATCCTTGTAAGAAATTACCAATTTATTGGAGGGACAGAGAAACAAATAGAATGTATCCTCCATTTCCTTCAGTAACTTTAAAAACTCGAAACTCTTCAATAAATGCATATTGCCTTGCCTATATATTTTAGAATCAGAACATAAAATTTAATTTCACAGACGTTTTCAAATATCTACCAAGTTTTCCTCTGCCATCTGAAATTATACTTGTCCAATTCAAATAGATTTTCATTTTTATTCAGAGATTTTCACTTTAAGGTTGTCAAATGATTTTATTCTGTTTTTCAATTTAGTCACTATATACACTTATTAGTTTTATCATTGTGTTAATCAATTCATGAATAAGGCTTTTTCCAATCCGGTTTGATTGTATCTTAATTCTATAAATATATTCTAGGTAGAATATCACTAATTACTTTATCTCTTTGTACAACATGTAAAAATATTGAGAGTAAATTTTGACCAAAGATTCCCACTGAACACATCTCCCAAAGGCCATCCTGATGCCTCTTAAGATTAGAGGAGAGCTTTAGGTTCTTGCTTTGGTTAGTGCTTTCTGACTGAAAGAAGGAAAAATAAAACATCAACTACTACCATCATTCTTAACAAAGAAGATTGTCTCATTGTTGATTCTCATAAACTAAGCTGGTTTCTTGCAAAATATTTTTAATAATCCCAAATCCAACCATCAGAACAGACCAGTTGTCACTTGTTGGGCTTTTAACACAGAAATAAATGGAACATAAAATTAGGTCATTAATTTTATTTTCTGTGTCTTCTTTCTTTGTTTTGCTCTGGGTTTTCTTGTTTTTTTTTATTTTTTTTAATTTTTTTATTGTAATTAGTAAAAGGGTTACATGATATTTGCCAGATAGAAGGTGCATTAATTCACATACATTGATACCCTTTCACATGTCTTGGTACCCGTTTCCCTCCCCCCCCCCACACCCCCCACCCGTCTTGGTTTTCCCCCCTTCCCTATCAAATTTCAAATATCCAAATACAAATAAATTCAATATATCAGATAACAAAGTGAGATACTATACCAATATGAGATAACCAAGGGACAGCAAAGGAGATGAGAGACAACATACTAAATTAAGGACAACAATCATTCATTATATGGCTTTTGTTTCACTATCCTGGAGCAAAATCCTGATACATAAGGACATATAATGTGAAGCTAATTGTTTTTGTTTTTTAAAGAGAAACTAGTGAAGGTTTTTTTTTTCCTTGTGGATGTGGGTGTTGTCTTGTTTTCTTTTTTTAACTCAATTTACCTTTTTTGGTGCTTTCTCAGTATCAAAATGTATTATATGATCTTAAAAAATCAGGCAATACATTTTCATATCCATAAAGATTAAGCCATTTAACTTGATATTCATTTATTTTTTTAAAAATTATTCAACAAATATTTCCTCCAGAGTCAGCCATGGTGATGCAGGCCTGTAATCCTAGCTGTGTGGGAGGCTGAGATCAAGAGGATCACTTTTTGTAAGGTCCCTTTTGAATTCATAGCCTGCCTGTTATCCATCTAAATAGAAGACTGAAGTTAGGAGGATCACTGTTCCAGACCAGTCCAAGGATAAAGAGGCTCATGAGGCCACATGGCAACAGAAGACTCTGAGCATGATAGCACACACATCATCATCATCATAGTTACTTAGAAGATGGAAGTGGGAAAATGATCTTGGGCAAAGTTAGATCAAGACCATACTTACGTTGGAAATGAGCTATACAACTTGGGGGTGGGAGGGAGATGTTGGGAAGGGAAAAGGGAGAGAATGAGAGAGAAGATAACATGTTCCAAAAGGAAATGTTCTCATTACCTGAATCATGTAACTGTAACCCCTCTGTATATCACCCTTACAATAAAATTTAAATAATGATAAGAAAAATAAAGAATCACAAAGGAACCTGCTCATTCACTTAACTTTTGCAAATAAATATTTGTTTATGGGAAGAAGAAAAAAAGAAAGGAGAAAGAAAGAAAGAAAGAAAGAAAGAAAGAAAGAAAGAAAGAAAGAAAGAGAGAAAGAAAAGAAGAAAGATTGATTGGTGGAAGTCAGAGGCCAGATGCCAGTGACTTATACCTGTCATCCTAGCTACTCAGGAGGCCAAGAGCTGAGGATCGAGGTTCTAAGACAGCCTTGGCAGGAAAGTCCTTGAGATTCTTATCTGGAATTAACCATTAGAAAACCAGAAATGATGCTATAGCTCAAAGTATTAGAGTACTAGCCTTAAGTGAAAGAGTTCAGGAACAGTGCCTAGCCCCTGGGTTCAGGTGTCACAACAGAGACAGAGACAGAGACAGACAGAGACAGAGACAGAAACAGAGACAGAGACAGAAAGAAAGTGGTATAGCATTTTCACAGGAAGCTTAAGGTCCTGATTAAGGTATTCTCTCTCTTTTGATTAAAGTATTTTATGAACTTGACATACTTGGGCTGAATTAATTGCTAAACTCTTTAAATAAACATAGCCCTTTACTTTTTCTTTATTATTTCTTTTTGAATTAACAATTTACATGTCTTCAGGTAAGACCTCTTCTTGAACCCCAAACCAGTGTCATATCTAACCACATGCATATTACATTCCAACTGGACAATCTTGTTGATCTGTGCAATATCCAAATGGAATTCTGTATTTCGCTCTTTACAAGGACGTCTCTTCCTGGGGCTTCCAGACATGGTAAATGTCTATCATCTACCAAATACTAAATCCAGAACCATGAATGTTGTTTGCTTCAAATACCTAATCCCTCGATTAAGGATAGTGATCACATTCCTCCTGTTTCTATCCTAACTGTCCTGCCTCAGTCCATCATTCTCATTGCCTTGTCATCTTTACTCTCCCGAGCATTCTACCTGTGCAATCCTTCTGATCATTTCTACAATGTACAAAGTTCTCTTCTTGAGTCTGTAGCTCCTCTCATATCTGGTTGATGGCCACTTGTCAAAACAGGACTCCCCTAATCTGAAATAGTATCAGCTCACCCCACCCTACCTAACCTGATGCTCTATTGCACATCTTTCTCCTACCGCCCCCCACACCTCCTTAGAATTTATCCGAAATCATGGTCATCTTTTCTGTGTTTCTGTCTCTCAGGAGAATGTAAGTACCATAAGAATGGGCTTCCTGTTTTTATTGTTTATCAACAGGATCCAGCAAACTGCTTGGCAAACAGAGTATTTACTGAGAAAGGGATGTTTTTCTCACCAGTGCAAGTCTAGGATCAAACTTCTTTCATTTTGTATTCATCCCAATACATTTCTTTTCAAGGAGTAGGGATTGTGTGTCCTTTTGTAGGTAAATTACATGTATTTCCTCCCTGGGCCTTTGCAAGGAACTTCCCTTTTGCCAGGCTGCTTTTCTGATGAGACTTTATACGGTCTCCTCCCACACTTCTGCTATGCCCCAGGCCTAACCTTAAGCTTGTTACTTGTCTTGCAAATTTACACATTACATTTATAAAAGTGTACCTACAAGTTACCAAATAACAACAAGCAAGACCAGTTCTATTGTATTTTGTGGTTTTGGTGAAGAACAATCAGCTGTTTACCTGAGGTGACCAATCCACTGCATCAGACAGGTAAACATGGTATCCAAAAGCATAAACCTCATCCTTCCCTTCCCTTCCTCTGCCTGGGAACTCTATGCCTCTCCTAAGGGTGTTTGAGTCCAGTCCTTTCAGCCAAGTGGCAGATGGAGAAACTGTTTGCAATGGAGTTGCGAGTATTTTATCAGACTTCCTACAAATGGGGTCCACTGAATTTTCATCTGCCAGCAACTCAGTGACAAAAGAGGAAGACAAATCTCAACAGGGTATCCTATGAAGTCTCCTCAGGAATTAGTCAACATTCAGTGGATAGATGATAAACGTACCGGGTCCATGGAGAGAACACTGAAGCAGATCTTAGTCCTTGCAGCCTCTAGGGAAAGCTGCGTGGCAGAAGGGAACCTGGGGCAAGATCCAGGAAGTCTGTATGCCAGACCTAATTCTGGCCCTAGCTCCTTAGGTCACTGCCTGAAAGTGATGTCACTTTTCAGTCTCCTGGTTTCTCCATCTGTACAATGGAATGAATGAATATCCCTACCAACTGTGTTGCTTGTGTATGGGCAGTTCACTTGCCTTCCCTGTAAATGGACCAAAAGTTGTTCATCAACTCAATTCTCTTCCATTCTCCTTCCTCTCCCAAGTTCACTAAGGGTTCTATACCATCAAAGAAGCCACTGGTGTTTATTGAGTGATTCTATGTGCCAAATAGTTATTCACAAGCACAGTGCACTTCATTGAACACTTTATGAGTTGTCTTTTCTAACTCAATTCAAACTCTGAAGCAATGCTTTAAAAAAAAAAAAAGAGAGGGGTGCACCAAAATGTATAAAAGAATAGGTCTTCTGAACAAACTTTCTGATTTCAGTACTTTCTAGAGACTGACCAGTCAATGTTTCTGAAAAAACAAAAGTACAATGGCATGCTCTAGCCCCAGAAAATGTCTGTTTAGGGAAATCAAAACAGAGAATCAGGTAGCTACCCCTAAGGCCCCAGGTCTGAAATCCCCACACTCCCCAGCTATTCTGCCTCTGAAATCCTCCCCTCTCCTTAATCACATCCAAGTGCAAGTGTCTGTACACAGACACAATCAAGGAATAAGTCCAAATATACTGACTGTGCAGGTATGTGCTGTGTATTTGGTTTTTATGAATCATCTCAGATTTTGATCACACTGACCCGGTTACACTGACAATCATTTTTAGCTTCAAGTTGGTGAACCTGAAACATCAGCAAGTCAGAATTTGGGTCCAGTCTTTCTGAAATACAGATACTGCTTTTCTGTGTACTCATCTACATAGGTGCATTTTCCTACTTTTATATTAGTAGGGTGAGTTTTACATTTAAAGTGTGTTTTAATATAGTCACAGATTTATGCATGTATAAGAGACACAGAGAGAGGGACAGAAGGACATGGAAAAAGACGAAGAGAGACAGAGACAGAAGGAGAATTCTAGGGTTTGAACTCAAGGCTCTCACTTGACCTTTTGGCTCAAAGCTCTACTACTTGAGCTACAGCCTCACTTCTGTTTTTTTGCTGGTCATTTAGGGACAAGAAGCTCACAGACTTTTTTTTTTTTTTACCAAGGCTGGCTTTGAGCCTCACATCTCAGCCTCCTGAATAGCTAGGATAAAAGGTGAAAGCCACCAGAGCCCAGCTGAGTCACAGAATATGTTTTCAACCTCAACAAACAGCTCTTAGGAAAACAAAGAGACCTGAAAGCAGAGGGAACTATGTAGAAGGGCTGCAACTGAGAGGTAGACGCTTTGCTCTCTTTTGGGATCCTCTAGCACAGTCTCTATGACCTAAGACAAGGCAGTTGACTTCTTTGAGCTTCCCTCTCTTGACTCAGGAAAAGAAAATGTGGAAATTCAGCAAGTGGAGTCTACCGTTCATAACCTTCCTAAATCTCCACAGGGAATTGAAGGTAAGTGTATATAGTTCTCTTCCAATGAAGAGTGGAATCTGAGCACAGTAGCTGTGGGATTTAATCCTCAGACAGCATGGCAGAGATGACGGGGGAGACCTGAAAGGTCTCTGCTTGATTGCTTCCCACTCCTCCTAGTCCAGTTCCATGCCTCTCAGAAAACACAGGCTGGATCCAAAGCGCCTGTTCCAGCCTCACTTCTGTTTACCCCACCGTCAGGCTGGTGTCATTTAGCCAGAGCCATCATTCACAATCACACCAAATGGCCCATGGAAGAAAAGTTGGTTACACTGAAAGAACAGATGACAAGTGACAGGCTCCGCTCCTGATTTTTCACAATAACAAGAGACACCAAGCAAATGCTGTGTGGTCCAACACCCAGGGAACTTCTCCTTCCAAGCCTTCCCGATCTGCTGCTATTCCCTCCCCACCCCCACACCCCTCCATGTGCACAGTCTAGAAAGCCATACACAAGCACTTCCACGAGCTGCTTCTGATCAAGGATTTTTATTTTGTAAAATAAGTCACCTAAGATTGGCCTTGGTGGTAACCCTGTAAGCCCCTCTACTATGAAGGTGAAGATCGGGACAGCAGTTTGAAGCTAGCTCTGGCAAAAAAATTAATAATTAAAAAATAAAATGACATATAATTTCAACAAATAAACCCAGCTTGGCAGTTCATGACAGTAACCCCAGCCACTCGTGAAGTGTGCATAGGAGAATCACGCTCTGATATTAGGTACCCTATGCAAAAATATGACTGGTACCTAACAAAGCAGAGACACCGAATGTGAGCTCAAATAACACCAACCAAATGAAATAAATGAGTGATGCATTCAAATGATCAAAAAGTAAACTTTAACTGTTTTTAATCCCACATATACATACACAAGCTGGCATGTGAGGTAATGCATACCTTAATTGGCTTGATTTAGCCATTCCTCAATGTGTGTGTGTGTGTGCGTGTGTGTGTGTGTATCAAAATATCATGTTCTATATAATAAATCTGTATAATTTTGTCTATTTAAACATTGAAATTATTTTTTAAAAAATAAGACAAATCACTTAATTCGACTATATTCCTTGCCAAGTTAAGCAGTGACTGACACATGGTAAGAAATGGTTCAAGAATAGCAACAGTGAGGTCATTGTCAATCAAAAACATCAGACACACCTTGCCACCCCTCAGACAGTCCTGCTTCTCCATCGCTTCATTTTGGTGAAGGAAAAACAAAATGAGACTTCCTCCCTAGTATCTGGACATCTGCCTGCTGCCATGGGTTTCAGCTACCTCTCTACCTATAGAAACCTGGAATTGGAGACATTTTCCCCAGTACGCGCCCAGAAACTATTCAGAGCCATTCCTCTTTCAAGAAAGCCAGATGTAGTAGGGACTCATTTCATGATTTTATGAGGGTTTTATAAAAAATAAAATGTGTGAAATGGCCAATAATTTTGACACAGCGAAGTGGAATTATCATGTGGTTTGACTAAATATTTTGTGCAAGCCACTATCAGAAGATAAACAGGGGTTAGACAATCTATTCTGGAAAGGCTGTCAGGAGAGAATCCCATAAAGACTTAGCTAAAGATTAGATGTTCTTGATGCTATGAAAAAGATGTAATATATATTTTAAAAAAATAAAAAGGAGGGCCAAAAGTTTGGCCTAGTAGTAGAGTGCTTTCCTAGCATGCACGAAGACCTGGGTTCGATTCCTTGGTACCACATACATAGAAAAAGCTGGAAGTGGTGCTGAGGCTCAAGTGGTAGAGCTCTAGCCTTGAGAAAGACCAAGGACAGTGCTCAGGCCCTGAACTCAAGCCCCAGCACTGGCAAAAAAAAAAAAAAAAGGAAAGGAAAAGGGGAACAGATGTTGCAGTGTTCTACAGTCAGAGTTCACTCCTTTTGTTAGTTATGAGTGCAGGATCTCATGGAAAAAGCCGGATCCCTTATAAGGATCAAATAGGAAATATAAGTGTCATCTCCCATCCGTGGAACTGCCCAGAAAGCTAGAATCTCAACGCAAGCGTCAGAGCAGGATGAGCTCGGAACCTGCCAACCTTGACTGGGTCTCTTTAGCATTTGTTATTTTTATGGGTCCCTGAATGCTTCCCTTGAATATTAATTTTCTTCAATTCTTTAAGTATATATTAGTTATTACATATTTTTGATGAATATTTGATGGCCGCTTAGGCTGCCAAGAGCTCCCATAAATTTTCCCATGGATATCTGGCACTAGGTAAGTGTGGGAGCCCCCGGCATGGAGCACAGACATCCATCATTTTAAGTCTCTGACTCCACACCTTAATACCCAAAGATATATTGCTAAGAAGCCCATAACATGTCATTAAAAATGAATGTCTTGTGGCAGTTTTCAGGCCTACAGAACTCAGTGGGGGAGGGAGAAGAATCTGAGTGCCACAGAGCTCAGATAGCTCACTAACACCTTTTAGGACCTAAATGGGGGGAAAAAATTCCCTATCATGACTCCAGAATGTTCAGGGTCAACGGCAAAATGAAAACGCAAAGCCTCTTGTTTGAATATTAAGTATTTTGAGATAGTAGCAATAGAGCCTTGACTAAGATTGGGATGACACATGAGCTATCCTGCTTCTCTTTGACCTTCATCATCCTCAGCTCAGTCTATTTCGATGTTTGTCTCCTAGGCACAAATGCTTTAAATAAAAATACCAACAACAGCAGCAACAATACATACTGAGATACTATGAGGAGTATGCTGCTTAACACATGATAATAACACATGAGATCAAGGCTAGATTCTGTTTATTATCAATTCCATATTATTGTGCCCATTTTGCAAATAGGCATGTAGAAGCTTATGACAGTTAACTTGCTATGTTAATTTGACTAGGCCCTGGGGAGCCCAGATGTTTGAGCAAAAATGACTCGGGATGTATCTCTAAGGCTATTTCTGAACGAAACCAATGTTTAAATGAATACATTTAGTAAAACAAATAGCCTGCCCTGTGTTTGTGGTCCTTATTCAGTCAATTAAAGACATAAATAAAGTAAGATTGACCATTCTGTGAGTTAGGGGAAACTCTTCCTGACTGCCTTTGAGCTGGGATATCAATTTCTTACCTTTCTCAGACTTCCTTTCTCAGCCTCCATAATCAAGAGAGCCACCCTTCTGAATACAAACACTTTATATACTTTATACTTTATATACATATACTTTATATGAAAGATAGATACAGATATACATGCAGATGCTGTTTTGTTTCTTTGGAGAATACTGAATCATCAAACTGCCTCAGAGCCCCTAGTTAGAAAATTGTTGTATGAACACAGAAGACATGTACCTGAAAATAACTTCACTGTGGTGAATACGTGTGAGAATCTGACCCAGTACAGAAGCCAGACTAAAACTATAAAGCAAGACAGAAGCCCATAAACAGCCTTCATTTGGTCAGAACTAAGCGTCCCTGAGCTGGTTCATGCAGGAAAATGTACCTGTGAGCTCAAGCTGAGTGCTTAGATCAAAAAGATGAGGAAAAGCCCAATTTCAGCCCCCAGCCTGCTCCTTGGGAGACAGCTCTGTCAGTTGAGAGAGTTCCTGCTCCTCAGCTCCTGGGGAGAAAGTCTTCAACGAAGGCCCTTTCTGTCTCAATATTGAGCCTTTCATGGTTCAATCCTGCCAGCTTCTGAGAGAAAATTGCCTGAGATGAGAGATGCATCCTTTCTTTGAGATGACTTTTTTTTTTTAATTCACCATAAAGTACTTTATCGTGCAGGAGAGATAGTTGCAGATTGTATCCTCTAAGTGCACAGAGCAATGAACAATGAATGATGATTTCCTTGTCTCCAAACACTGCAGCTCCCTAGAGGGTTAGCCTGGAGATAAGTTTACACACACTCCCCCAAACAAACCATCGGTCTACCCTGGGTTTTTACAAATATTGGAGTAGCTGTGAATGTTCTCAAAGGGGGGTAGAAAGTGGCCTCAAAGCAGTTTCAAGGAACCTGTAATAAGAAGCCAGTCTCTTTCTATTCCTGCTCTAATAAGAAACCAGTCTCTTTCTATTCCTGCTTTCTTGAGTTTTTGGGAAAGAATGGTTGGAAAAATGGTTGAGATGGGTACGAAGGAAGATGGTTAAAACTTTACAAGTCTCTGATTTATGTGCAAAGTCATAAAGCCACATCATATTGACATCATCTCACTTAATCTTTTAAGGCAGGGAACACAGCCCCCTGCCTCCCCCCACACTTTACAGTTATCAGAGGATAAGAAAACTTGCTTGTTGTCTCTCAGGATCTGAGAAAGGGGCAGAGTTCGCAGTCAAGCTGAGACCTTTCCATTGTATCATCCACTCCTGAAATGAACGGAACTAACTATAACAATGTCATTGCTATCGGTGTAACCAAGGTTTAAAATTGATTCGTAATATAAATATGTCCCCTTATTTTATCAAATATATTAGTACATGTTCCTGTTCATTGAACTCAGATCGAGTCGGGAAATTTAGCGTATGTAAGCTTACCTCCACAGAGGGAATTTACAACTGACTTGTTCTCAGCTTCTCTCATCACTGTGAGATCTACACTCCACTAAGTCTCCCAAGGTGACTCCATCTCATCCCCCTCTCTCAGGGCTGCTCTACTTTTCTACTTGCAGCTGCATCAATACTTTTTGAAATTCCAGCCCAGGAAACTTACTTACATTGATAATATGTTTGAATCCCATCCACCACTCCCCAAGCCCCCAGTAAGTAGTCCAAAGCATAACTGCAACACTCCCTGCTTGATCCTAACACTTCTTCCACAGCACCCTCATCCAGTCACTGATATGGGGTTAACCTTGAGGAGATGGAGCCCAATGCACTGCAACTGATGAATTTCTTCTCTGCTGGGACAAATCTTCTGCTTCCTGCACAGCCTGGCCCTTTCTCAAAGTCTGCTCCGGCCATCAGCCCCTCTTAATTTCTCATTTATTCCTCTCTATTTAGTTCTGCAGAAATTTATTTTCCATTTACTCTCCTCTATTTAGTTTCAGGGAAATTATTTAGACCACAGGCTAAGAGTGATTGTACCGATCGGGGGAGAGTTGTAAATGTCTAGTCAGTTTGGGTTGTGGCTTCTGGTACAGGTCAGGTGTTCTAGCAGTCTGCTATACTGTGAATAGCTCTGGACCCCTCCTTCCTGCTACCACCAATAACAAAGAATTAAATGTTCTGGACAAGGCTGATTGGACCATCACTGAGAATTCCCCAGTTTAGACCCAGAAGAGGAACGTTTCTGTCACAAGTGCTCCTCTCCCTCACTCTCTCTGTGTCCTTCACTGTCACATCTAGTTGATCAGGGCATTCATTCCTCAGAGCCCTCTTCTGAAATCCACACAGAGCTCCCAGCAGCTTCTCGTGAGTGATGGGTGCTGACATGCAAAGCGAACTCCATTGGCCATCCTAACATTAGACATTCTGCGTCAGCCATGTTGCCCTCCTTTTGTGGAGCAAAGGTCTATTTGCAAAGGTCTATGTGCTCTTTCTGGTATCTAGTAGCTCTGAGCTGAAGAAAAATGAGAGAGTAGGGGAAAGAGAAACAGAAAGAGGAGAAGACGGGGGGGGGGGAGAGAAAAGCAAAGAAAATTAAAGAAGAAAGAGGGAGGAAAATGAGACATAGAAGAAACAAAGCTCAAAATGTGACACCATTCAGGTCAGCATCTATACAGTATGTGCTATGGGCCCCTCCTCGGGCAGGTTGCTCTGCGTATTTTTAAGGAAGTGGAAGGCATCACCTATGAGTGGCCCTGCAGACAAGAGATTGACTCTACTGTGTCCCCTGGTCATTTCATTCTTTTGGACATTGCAACTGACCCAGTTTCAAGGTAAAAATTCCCCATTCCCTCTTCCCCCACTACTAGGAATGGAGGACACAAAGGGAGGACAAGTTGCCATTGGTTGTAACAGAGTCCACCAGGGAAGCTGGATCAAGTTCTTCCTGGATGTTGGTGGGCCTTGTCTTCAAGGGGACTGTAGCTCAGGCAAGGGCATCCATCCTAGATCATGCTATGATACATGGCATGCCGTGGTGACAGCTAAAACTAAATCCCAAATTGTGCCTCCTGGTTGGTAGAGCCTTGAAGGCTCCTGAATATTTTTATACCTTAAATCTGCAAAAGAGACGTTTTCTCATCTGTAGAAGAGATGCCTTTGGAATCTGAGGGTCTGTGCCATTAAAATGACCCAAGCACATGTCTGATTTGAACTTTTCCCTGATAAATGTGGGCAATGAGATGTATGCAGAGGGCCCTCTCAGAAAATAAAAAGACTTGATAATGAATATCAAAGTGATCAATTTGTAGGGAGAAATACTCTTTGAATGCACATACTTTTGGCATTGTACATCTTGGGAACTATTTCTCCCCCTACAGCATTGCCAACTAAAAATCCAAGCACAGTTTGTGTTTCAGATGCTTCTGTGCTGCTCTCCCAGCTCAGCTCACCCTGTCTAAGGTACAAAGTATTTGCTCAGTGCAGCTTTCCGTGTTCAGCTTCCACAGTGGCCAGACTTGCAGCTCCCTTCCACTGACTTTTTTTTTTCATTTTTATTCTTGAACGCATTCCTATTCTCAGAGTCCATCTGTTAAGTCTTTTCATCAGTGGCATATTTGGGACCCCATGCCATGTAAAAATTCCACAAAGGAACCTTCTTTGTCCATTGTAAAATCAAATGATCTCTACCTCCTCTCTGCAGGAGAGCTGTTTGGATGTGATCCCAATTCCTGGAGAGAGAAGATGGTGGAGGCAGGAAGAGATTGTCCTCCTCCCTTGGTTTCTACTTGATTCGAATTGCCTTTGCTATGAGATAGACCAGAATGACACATGTAATTTAATCTCAATAAGCAACTGAGTAACAGCATGTGGACACTTCATGAAAGTTTCAAAAGGTTTGTTGAAGTAAAGGCTCCATGTGAATTCAGATGTTGTAAAGCTATTGCATTTTTTTTCCTGAGAATTTTCAGCAAGGAAATCATACAACTATCACACTCTTCACCCTAGTTCTAGGTAGCTCTAGGCAGCTCACTTGATGCCCCTTTTATTTCTAAGTAGTTAGACCTCATCGGGTCCTGGGTGAGCAATGACTGTGCTTTTGCTACCAATGAAGAGCAGAGCTGTCTTCTGTCACCTCTGTCTCCTATAGAGAGGAGACAAGTTCTCATGTTTTTGCCCCAGCATAGTAGCTAAGGCTTTTGCTAATCTTGCTGACCACTTCAGTTTTTAGATGGTATATCAATGAGGCATTCAAACAGAGCAGTTTATACACCCAAATTCTGTCTGCTTTGTAAAAGATTATCCTTTTATAAACACTCTGCAGAAAACATAAAAGCAAATAGAGGGACAGCACATAGAACAGGAAAGATGTTAGCAGGGAGATTAATACTGAATGGGTCGAAATGAATGGCGCTTACTAAAACGAGGTCCAGATACTTTGGCTGCAGTGAAACAGAAATAATGGGAATGACACATCATTTATTCGGGATAATGAGTTGATCCAAAGTAGAGGCCTAGGACAAGAGATTAAAGATTAAAGATCCATCTTCTGATGAATATCAGTAGCCAACTTTAACCTTTTCCTTCCAAAAATACTATTTTCCTTGAACAATTCTATGTGTTTAGGTGACAGTGTAGAAATACAGAGTTCTTCAAAAGAAGAGCAAACACCATTTGAGTCTCATAGATCTTGGTGGAAAAACATTTCCACAATGAGGCAGGAGGTGGAATTTCACATCTAGGTTATATGTGGTTGGATACAAATGTTTTTAAAAAGTAGATATTTCTCCCTCACTATTCTACAACTGAAAATTTAAGCCTTTGAGACTTTTTTCACATCTCCTCATTCAATTCACTGAACAATAACTTTTTTTCCCAAAGAGAAAGAAAAGTGAGACTAGCAGTTTCCAATATTATTTGACAGAAGTCGTGAGCTATAGGTTGAAACAAGCTTTAGAAAGTCTTCTTTGCAAACTCTTTATCTCATCAATAAACAGAGGACCCTGATCAAGGTATGTCCCAGCCAGAGCCTACTGCTGGTTGAAAGCAGAGCTGGGACTCATTCTTGGGCCTTCTGTGTTGGCAACAACTCTCCATTGCACTCTACTGTTTTTTTATTTCTCAAGTTGTGAATAATAACCAAAGCAGCTTGCTGGAAGAGCCAGTACCCTACATGCTAAATAAAATCCCTGCATTCATGAAAATCTTAGAATATAGAAATGCTGGATGCATGACAGTAGGGAGAGGAGAGGAATGGGAAGAGTTGAAACAAATATAGAGGAGGATTCTAATGGCCACAAACAGCCAATTTGGTACCTGTCAAGTCAGTCCCCTGAGCATCAGTTTGAAGCAGTCCACTTGCAGCCTTTTTCTTTCAAGGGACCAAAAAATC
This sequence comes from Megascapheus bottae, assembly GCF_031878675.1. Classification (NCBI taxonomy): domain Eukaryota; kingdom Metazoa; phylum Chordata; class Mammalia; order Rodentia; family Geomyidae; genus Megascapheus; species Megascapheus bottae. The sequence continues at coordinate 49,422,758 of NC_143518.1, read as the reverse complement.
TCATGAGAAGAACTTCATGGTTTGTCCAAGAAATGGACAAACCACTGTCCTTGGGCAGCTCCTGTTCATGAGCCAAAACTAGGAAAGTGGTTTCTGTGGCTCTTAGATACCAGTGACGGGAAAGACCAAAAAGATTCAAATATGACACTAAAAAATACAAAACAAAATTTTAAATAAACTTAAAAATTATTAATTTTTTAGAGGCCACAGACCAGGCTGGATCAGGAGACTACCACCGACTAATTCTGTAGCCACTCACCTACAGAGAGCAAGGTCAGGATTTGGCTGGTGGCCCATGTGATATCAGTCTGGTGGTTTCAGTCTATGCTCCAGGGAACATTTGTCTCAGTGCCAAACCAACATGCATGCCTGGTTGGCAGGCTGTCCTCTGTGGGCCAGGGATGAGGAGTTGGGGAAGTGTATCTATTTTCACTTTGCAAGGATTTGCATGCCAATACCTCAGCCATTGCTTCTCTGTGGAGAAAGAGGGGAAAATTGTGCTTAAAAGCAAGCTTGCTTTCAGTTATCCACATCTAGGTGGTAGAATGAGCAACTCCATTCCCTCCATTTTGTCATTTTAGGGGCATAATCTGAAATATATCATTCTGTCAGAGATAAAAACAATCAAACCATTTGCTAGATAAGAAATAAACATCACTGGGGACATCTACTTTCTTAGCGGGAAAGAATAATTTTGAGATGATCACATATCTCACTTAAATGGCTCCCACTCAAGTGGGACAATGAAGAAGAAAGCCAAGATATTCACAAGAGATATGTACAAAAACATTTCTAAAGATATGTCCGGAAGATACTCATTTTGGCAAAGGAAAACTAGACTAACAAAAAGCTTCAAAGAGGGCAACTGAAAGAAAGGCCAGCATTCATTCAAACTTTTTTGAGCATTTAAACAAGTTCAGCAGTAAGAACTCAGAAAAGAATGTCATCATACAGCCCCCCAAATTAAAAGACTACCCAAAGGGAGAGATGAAGTTATCTAGTGTAAATAATTCTGAAAACAGGAAGAGGGTAGCTATGGGGATACAAGGGAAAGAAAGTGGAGAGACACCCCCCAAATGAGGTATCTTATTTCATTAATCCTCTCCCTAATGTCTAGTCTAGTCAAAATGATTGTCAACAACAAAGAACAACAAACAATATTTCCTGTTACACACAACTAGAAAGATATGATGTCAGCCTACTTGCAAAACATTCCAGTTAAAGATTGTCAGTACTTAAAAATGCAATTCATACTTTCCAAGCGTTGGACAAAATTCCCTTGTAGATGGAACATTTGTAGAGCCTATTGTAAAAAGACTAGAGCCTGCACAGTGGGAAAATTGTACCCATACCTCTACAGACAAACCACATGATTTGTCAAAACAAAGATGGCAGCCTTCAGAGTAATTCCTAACAGCCCAATGGCAAGTTTGGGCTTGAGAATTCCCCTCAGAATGGCATTTGAAAATGCCAAACTACTAGCAAAGAGTTATTATTTACTGGAATTCCCTAAATTGGCTATTTACCCAGATGCTTAAATTCTCAGTTAGTTACATGATCATTTTCATAGTTTACAAATGAGACACTTATATAGCTATGAAACAGTTTGTCGTTAAGGTTAAAGCTATTGATAACCATGTGAGTCTTGCCAGGCCAAATTCCACCATTTCCTTCATGTGTGTTCACTGACAAAAATTAGAATGTTTTCATAAATGAGTGGAAACAGTAGGAAACACAATACCCTCTTTTATGGATCAAACAAGTCATGAGTGCCAGAAAGCCTGGGTATCAGGTACATTTTCCTAACCCTTGGACTACTTATTTGGTTGGTTTATAATTTAAAGTTAATTGTATATAAAAGTTTATAAATGTATTTTATTGCATGTTCTGTAGAATTTCACTTACAATTCCAGAAAAGTCAACTCAAGCTCTATTTGATTTTTTTTTTTTTTTTGCCTGTCCTGGGCTTGAGCTCAGGGCCTGAGCACTGTCCTTGGACTTTTTCTCAAGGCTAGAGCTCTTCCACTTGAGCCTCAGCACCACTTCCGGCTTTTTTCTATGTATGTGGTACCAAGGAATCGAACCCGGGTCTTTGTGCATGCTAGGCAAGCACTTTAACCACTAGGCCAAACTCCTGGCCCTCAAGCTCTATTTGAATACAACCAACTAAGCTGCATCTCCACTAATTTGACAGTGTTATACTTCTCATAACTTGAAACAATTGAGGTGTCACACATTCCAGGCCTTCAGCCTTAGCTTGATGGAAAAAGAACTGACCCCCCCCCCAGTCAGTTCAAAATGGGGCTTCATGTAGTCAGCATTGGTATCCAGGGAATCTTGTGAGGAAGAAGTCTCCAGGAATGATGCACCTCCTACTACAAATTCCACACAAGCTGTGTTCAAGCCCAATAACTTCTTAGCCTTAGATATGAAGTCACTCTTTATTGCTTTTGTTTTACCAGTCCTGGGGCTTGAATTCAGGACCTGAGCACTAGTTCTGGGCTTTCTCAAGGCAAGAACTCTACCACTTGAGCCACAGCACCACTTCTGGTTTTGTCTAAGTATGTGGTACAGAGGAATCAAACCGAGGTCTTCATGCATGCTAGGCAAGCACTCTACCATTAGGCCAAACTGTGGCTCCTAAAGTCACCTTTTGAAAGCTAACTTTAAAAAAAAATACTTAGGGGCCGGGAGTTTGGCCTAGTGGCTGAGTGCTTGCCTAGCATGTACGAAGACCTGGGTTCGATTCCTCGGTACCACATACATAGAAAAAAGCCGGAAGTGGTGTTGAGGCTCAAGTGGTAGAGCTCTAGCCTTGAGAAAGTCCAAGGACAGTGCTCAGGCCCTCAACTCAAGCCCAGGACTGGCAAAAAAAAAATTAAAAAAAATACTTAGGCCCAAGTTTCACTTAGAGATTTTTCTGTTGGGTGAAGCATAGGCATGGCCTCCTTCAAGTTCCTCTGAGATTGTAATACGAGACTATCTGGGGGACTGAATGAGGACCCTTCAAATAATCAGGTCCAGTTTCAAGAATCTGCAAAAGACATATTATAAGGGTTCAAGGACTGTTGACCTCAAGAATATGTCAACTTTATAAGGCAAAAAAACAAGCTTTTTAAAAAACCCTTGAACTAATTCCTATTCTGGTTTGCCTGTGGGGTTTTTCTATTTTCTGCTTTTTTTTTCTTGATTTGTAGTATTTTATTTCTTCACATTTCATGATAAGTTATTGATGGTACTCGTTATGTAGAAAATAACCTTAGAAATTGAAGTATTGTTGTACATTTGAATAATGTACCCAGGTTCGGAAATATTACCTCTGCATTCCTGTAAAAGGCAGGTAAGGGAAAGAAATTGAACTTAGAGCTAGAAAGCATTTCTACTTACATTTCAGCCATCTCGGGGTATCTTTGTTTTGCCAGTCCTAGAGCTTGAACTCAGGGGTTGCGCACAGCTTTCTCAGTCCCACTTCTGGCTTTTTTATGCATGTGGGACCAAGGACTCGAACCTAGGTCTTCATATGTGCCAGGCAAGCACTCTACCACTAGGCCAAACTCCTGGCTCTGTTTTTAAATCTTTCAATGATAAAACGGTTTCTAATTCCAGTCAGTAAGGTATTTTGCTCTGCTTTTCCAGGTCACAGTTTCAGCCCCAGATCCCACACACTTGTTACACACATATACCATTTGAGAAAAACAGCTAAGGTATTTAGGAATCCTTTAGATCAAAGTTTGTCAGTCTGCTCTGCCAGTATGTTGGGTCCCAGTGCAATCCTTTTGCCTTGGCCAAGAATGAGTAATCCTTAGTCCTTTACAGTACTTGACATCGTCAGAGAAAAAAATAATAAAAAACTCATGATCTCAGCTTATGTAAGGAAGGGTCTTCTCTGGAATTTCAACTTATCTCGTGTATTTATTTCCAATCTTTTCAAAAACTTCAAAAGCATACTTTTTACAATTTACCCTATTTTTCTAGTTATTAGAAACAAACCAATAGCCTTATCACAACCTACTACTGAGAAGCAGAAGTTCCCATTCATGTAAGCCAATTACAAATAATGTTTATGGAATAATCTAGCTTTATTCAGTATTTTTCTCTGTCATTCTTAATTTATTGATATTAATTTTATCCAGCTCAGTTTCTTCATATAAATTTACAAACAAAATGTTATGTATTGTACACCCTTTTTGACTATAAGAAATTCATCATTGTGCTAGTTGCCTTGTGGGGTTTGTTTTGTGGGGACTTGGTTTGGGTTGGGGGGTTGTTGTTGTTGTTGGGTATTTTTTTAGCACAGTTGTGGACCAAACTCAGGGTCTTATACTTGCAAGGCAAGTGTTCTTCCATCGAGTTAAATCTCCATCCCCTAGGAATTCATTATTGTGATTTTTTTTTTATCTGTAAACAGATTTCATTACACTCACCCAACTTTTGTATATCCAAACTTTGTCAAGATTACATTTTGCAGTCAGGCTCTCAACTTAAGTACAGTTTATTTTACTAAGCTCAGTTTTAGATATTATCATTTTTATTTTGCTTTGATAATTGTTATCCATAATATAAATGCAACAAAAGGCTAGTGATCTGTGCTCGTCTTACAGATCTGTGAATCTGTAAGAATGTACAATGCAATCCTCAGATATAGATGTTTTCAGCGTCTAGTCAGTCTAAATTGGTCTATTGAATTTCTAATGAACTTCTTCCACTAATCTCTCATCTGCAGAGTAATAGTGTTTAGTGTTGGCAGTGCAAAGAGCAAAATGATGAAATTGAAGGAACTGGCTTCTAGTGGCAAGTTCAACATGGCTTGCATCACAACTAGTACACACAGACCTTGTAGGTGAGTTGGCTTTAAGAACTGGGGGATAATTCCATCTTTCTTGACTACTTTCTTGCTTTCCTGTTTCTCTCCATTTTTCTGCTCCTGTTTCCTCTCTAGAAAAATCCTTCTCAGTAGTCATGGCTACTGTACTAAGAAGCACAGAGCTCACTGAATCATGGACCCCTCCATCTCCTTCAACTTCTGCCATTAATTCCCTCATCTTTTGGTGATGTTAGATCTGGATTCAAATTCCTGAGATTCCTGGATTCAAATTCCCATGTAGTCAGAAGGCAATAAGAGGTCTTAGATCAGGGATATCTATACAGATATCTCTCTAACAAGGAGTTCCTCAAAAAATGTGATCTGTACTACAACTGTCATGAAATACTTTGCATATTCTGTGACCTCAGGTCTTTTCCTAAACTGTCCTTCCCCTGGTGGGAAGTGAAGCCAGGCAGGTTTCCTATGAAAGTTGCTGAAACTCATATTATCAAACTCGTCTGGATTCACATCCCAAATGCCATCGCCTATAGGCTGATACTGAACAAGTTCTTAAATTCTCTTGAGTCTTGGTTTCCTTATTGTCTGGATAATGTATGGAGGGTTTACAGTTACATTCGTCAGGTAGTAGGTACATTACTTCTCCCATATTGATATCCCTTCTCATGTTTTTTCCCCATGAAAGTGTTATTTCTGCCTTACAGAAATAAATGACTTTCGTAAAGTGCTTGGCATGCAAAAGGGACCTAACAAATAGCAGTTTTTCTTCATGTAGACAAGTCTACAGTGTCACCTTCATCCATAGACAGGATAGAACAATAGTAGTGGACAGCCAGAACCAAGCAAAACACAAGTGATGAACCAGGAAATAAATGAACAGATCTTCCAGCAAGAAAACACTGTTGTTTTTTTTTCTCCTTGCCAAGCCTGATTTTCCCAAAGATACTGTATTTCTTTGGATAACTCAGCAGCTACTCGCTCCAGATATAGCCCTTTCAGGCAGGCAACATGTTTACCGTCAAAATGTTCACTTCCACTTCAAGTTTTCAGTCCCCTGCTGCTACTTTCTGCAAACTTAATTAATTAGTTGCAGCTAACATTTGTTCAACCTCGTGCAGCAATAGGAGACTGAAGGAAACAGGCTCTTCTAAATTCAAAACATTTCAAAATATTGTCTTCTACCAAGAAAACATTTCACTTAAAAAAAATTAACACTCCATTTGGATAACTTTAAGCTTTTAAAAGAAAACAAACAGGGAAGCTTCAATTAATGCTGTCTTTAACTGTTTCATTCCCACAGACTTATGTACTCAAATAGTTTCCTCTCTTAAAGAAATACACAGATGTTCCACCTGTCTCTCCTGTGATACTCAAGTAAGCATGTCACACATGGTCCTAGCACAAAACTGCTTAAATGTATCAGTCAGCAGATTAAGGTGTACGTAACATTAAAGGACAGAGTTTTTTGAAGAAATTAGAAGTTCAAGTATACTTGTGTATATAAATATACACATATATATGTATGTGTGTATAGACAAATATATATATGTATATATTTATATATATATGTTTAAAGATGCTACAGTAAGGGACTGGGAGTTTGGGTTAGTGGTAGAGTGCTTGCCTAGCATGCACAAAGATCCAGGTTTGATTCCCTAGTACCACATATACAGACCAAAAGCCAGAAGTGGTGCTGTGGCTCAAGTGGTAGAGCTCTAGCCTTGAGAAAGCCCAACGACAGTGCTCAGGCCCTGAGTTCAAGCCCCAGGACTGGCAAAAAAAAAAATCAAACAAAGGTGCTACAGTAACTTTTTCTTTTTCTTAATGATTGAGTTGTTTCATTACTGTCATCCCAGAAAGAGCTTTGAGCCTGAAGGTAGGTGACATGAATCCTAACCACAACTCCACTTCGAAGCTGACTGAGTCATTGAGACTCCAGCACAAAGACCATCTTTGCGTGGATCTGTCCCATAATATTCTAGTGCCTGTCTTCTGTTTCCATTCTGGTATTATGTTTCCATGTTTTCATAAGTTCTGATAAGGATTCCCCAGCTCAGATCCGTGAATCGCCGGTTAAGTCATACAAGTGAAATGAAGCAAAGAAGAAACTTGCAAGGTAAGGAACTAAACTCCAAATCACTGAGTTAAGTACCTTAACTCCAAAGAAATGTGAGGATCTTAATGTTTTCAGAGACCCCTGTGCACACTGAGACTGACTATAGACACTAGGAAAAAAAATGTCACAACAGGAAAAAGTTTTGACTCATTTTATATAAATAGTAGCAACTATTATTTATGTAAAGTATCTCTACTTATGACTAATGTAATGCGGTCATTAACATTTAATGTACTAGATTCTTTTGTTGCAGTCTCTGACTTTGCTCAGCTTTATCAATGTACTTTTTGTGTGTCTGTGTGTAGGTGTATGCATGTACATATAAATAGATACAGCATCTCTCTAAGTAGATACGATTATAGCATAAGTTGTCTCTGCCTCTGGAATATACATCAGTATGTGTATATACACATATGCACACATATTAATATATATTCCAGTATTTGATTAAAAATGTAAATGTGTAGTCACATCTACATATTCCACAGATTCTACATGGGTGGATTTAACAAGGCTTGGATTGAAATAGTTTGAAAAAGATTGTACAAGTACTGAATGTGTACAGACATCTTGTTATTAGTCTCTAAACAACACAATATCTATCTATATATATATAACATCTACATGTTATTATTACAAATAATGTTGATATAATTTAAACATAAAGTAGGATATGTATACAGCCTGTAAAAATACTATACAACTTTTATATATGAGCTTTGATCATCAAAGGTTTAGGTATTCATGGTGGGTTCTGGCACAAATTCCCTACCAAGGTGACTATATCTGCAAAGATATGTATGTATATATGTGTATATATACATACATATATACACATATATACATACACAAATATATACATGTGTAGAAATATATTCATAGATACAGATAGCACAGTCAGCTCCTACTTAACAATAACTCCTTTTCTTTTTATGAAATAGCATATTTCATTGGAGATAGCAATGTCCTTTTGCAACTAAGGGAACAATGTTTGTACCATTACTCTCAAATAGTAGGGGACCTCTATCTCCCTGTCCTATGGAATAAAATGGTTGTATATAAAGAATCCAGGGAAGTATATATAGTCCAGGCAGGCCTTGTTTGCCCTTCTTTTTTTTGGCCAGTCCTATACTTTGAACTCAGGGCCTGAGCACTGTCCTTGGGCTTTCTCAAGGCTAGAGCTCTACCACTCGAGCCTCAGCACATTTCTGGCTTTTTCTATGTATGTGGTACTGAGGAAGTGATCCCGGGTCTTCATGCATGGTAGGCAAGCACTTTAACCACTAGGCCAAACTCCCGGTCCCCAAATCCCTAATTTTTAAACCACTGTTTTGGAGCCTGTGTTCTGAGCAGTCAAATATTATTCCTAACTGATGCAAGAGGAACATTGATCCTTACCCTCAAGGCATGTGTAGTTTTATTGGCAAAACAAGGAAGGAATTTATGTGTGACCCGATTTGAACAACATAGGCTTGTATTTGACTGGGTGCTTGTACAAATAATGCAACCTGTATACAGTAACTCAAGGAGAAGAGGAAAAACATGGACTAGAGTTTTTGAAAATATTTTCATAGCTTTTTAGAAGGACTTAGTGCCATAAGAGAGATGCTAATAACTAGAGATTAAAAAAGAAGGTTCTAAGCCAGGCATGGTGTTTCACACCTGTAATCCTAGCTACTCAGGAGGCTGAGATCTGAGGATCAAGGTTCAAAGTGAGCCCGGGCACAAAAGTACCTGAGATTCTTATCTCCTCTAGAAAACAGGAAGTGGGGCTTGGCTCAACAGTGGAGCAGTACCTTGAGCTGAAGAGCTTAGGGACACTGAGCCAGGCCGAGTTCAAGCCTCATGACCCAACAACTACAAAATAATAATAATAAAGTTCTAGAAAAAGAAAACAGCTAGAATTCAGTCACACACACACTCATACACACACACACACACACACACACACACACACACACATACACACACATGCCAGAGTGTGCTGGCTGGCCAGATCAGGAGAAGGGTTATAAACAATGGTGATGTTAAAGAGGAGCTTGGGTTTGAAGCATGAAGCTGAGTAACAGCAGCCTTGAAAAGCTGTGAACTGAAGAGTTCCAGGTAGCACATTATCAGTGTCTTTTTTTGCCCCTGGCTATTCTCCAGTTTCATATTTCCAATGGCCTACAGGATAGTTCCACCGGACCTTCCAACCAATCCCAGATGGCAATAGCTCACCTTGATTTGAGCTGGATTGGATTGAGAAACACAACGTACCTCTGGGTATATTTTGAGGCTCTTTCTAGAGAACTAACTAAAGGAAGAAGATCCATTCTGTGGGCCAGTACAAGTCTATAGGCTACAGGAGAAAACAAACAGATAGATTGAAAAGGGAGAAACAGAGAAGGCCTGTAGGCTTCCTAGCTGCCATGAAGTAAGATGCTCTGCTCCACCACAAGGAGCTGAAACCAATCTTCCTTCCCTTAAGTTATTTATGCCAACAGATCTAACCCAGCTCTAAGACACAGATTCAGCCAGTCTCAAAATAGAACTCATTTTCCTTCATCAAGAGATAAATTGTGGGCCGGGAGTTTGGCCTAGTGGTTAAAGTGCTTGCCTAGCATGCATGAAGACCCAGGTTCAATTCCTCGGTACCACATACATAGAAAAAAGCTGGAAGTGGTGCTGAGGCTCAAGTGGTAGAGCTCTAGCCTTGAGAAAGTCCAAGGACAGTGCTCAGGCCCTGAGCTCCAGCCCAGGACTGGCAAAAAAAAAAAATAAATAAATAAATAAATTGTGTTAGTAACCATCCGGCCTTTTATCATAGAAACTTTGGGATTATCTCTTACTTACCTCTAACCCTTTGTCTAATTCTACTTAGTCTCATCCTTCCTTCCTCCCTCTCTTCCTTCCTTCAAAATATGTTTTGAATATATTTATCTTTCTCTACTAGCTTTTGTTGCTTTGAAACTTCCTTATTTCTCTGTCTCCACCAATGCCTATCTTTTAGGTGTCTTTATGGAAGGCCCCTAATGAATCAATCAGATACCACTTCTCCCTATTATAGTTATCATGACCAGAAAATTCTCCATTATTGCCATTTAAATGACATTACCTACCCACTCTTTAAATACCTAAAGTCCTCTGCTCCATTTGTAAGACTTTTCATATAATTGCCATTTGACCAGTTATCCATGGGAAACTGAAGACAGTGCAGTAGGCATACCATTGCTTCAAGATCCTCCCTCTTTATGTGCTCATTCTCACTTCTTGAGAAAATTCACTGGTTCCATTTCTGGTTGTTCAAATGCTATTCCATTCATTCTTAAGATCATATAGCATTTATTATGATTTAATGGCCCCTGACTATAGTCTGGTTAATACCCATTCATGGGTATATATTTACCTTAAATTGATGGGCAATTAACTGTGCCATTGTTCAAGAGGAAGTAATTATTTCTTCCTGGAAATTTAGTAGTATGGAAGTCAATCAACTGTGCCTATACAAAATTCCTAATGGTCTCTGAGTACACATACCCATATTGTCCCTTTTCATTTATCAGATCTGCTCAATATTATTGAAACTTTCTCCTTTGATTCAAAGGAAGTAGTTTCATTAGCAGATACAGAGAGAACTTAGTTAAAGGTAAATTTGAGCTAGAATTATATGTGTAGAGAAATAATTCATAATCTTCATGCGACTGATACTTTGCTAATCTCATAGGACAAAGAAGTTAAACTTGCAATCAATAGATATGCATCCTTAGATATACATAGTTACTAAGACAACTACAGTAAATTACTTTGTTTTAACTGGTCATATGATTCATCAGAGAAAACTCTAGCTAATGTGTTTTGAAATTTTTGCTTTAATCTTGACATCACTAAATGATTGCAAATATTCTCCATGAAGTTCTTTAATGACAATATCCTTTTCTGTTCTCAATGGCTTTGAAGTCTTCTCCCACCCTATTACAAGTATTTGGATACTGCCTCAGCCAGGGTGGGCGGAAAGCCAACACAAGCCACCAGATTCCAATATTACACCTGACAAATTAGCCACACGACTGGAAAAGGGTGGACCCATCCTCCTGTTAGAGGTTCATTTCCTCTCATTTTTCCATGAACAGGAAGTCATTGGAATGGGGGATAAACTTTCCTTAAAGACTCACATGACTAAAAAAATCTGAACTTGTTAACTCCTTGCTAACAAACAACAGAAAAGCAGGTTCAAATGGATCACAAGACTCTATTTACATTGACTTGTTTAACCCCAATGATGGCCTAAATTCAAGGATTCTGTGATTTTCCACTCCTGGTATTCACAGGGCAGAAGAGATGTGACAGGGAGCAAGTACAGTTGGCAGAAAAGGCAGGTCTCCTAAAGCCCTCTGTACAAACACAAGGTTTGGAGTCCTGGTAAGATACACTGAAAACCCCACAATGGGAGACCAGTTCTTACATAATTCACCTAACTCAACAAGGTCTACTTAAAAATGTGATCAGCAATGACTGAGCTTTTATTTTAAACACATTCACTAAATTCCTACAGTACTCAATTCACCTATGTCCCCTGAACAAACATCAGCTATTTAGTCTGGCATTAATAAAGCATAACGGAAAATGTTATCCACCCAAAAGCAACCTAAAGAACAAAGATAGATACGTTATAGCTATCTTAATGCTATCCTGCAAGAGAACTACCATGTCATGTGTTTGTTTTGTTTTATTTACACAAGTCACCTGTATCAATCTTGAACTCAGGGCATCTCCACTGTTGCATTGGTTGCTTGATTCCCGACTGACACTCTACCACTTGAGTTGTGCCTCAAATCTGGAATTTTGCTGGTTAACTGGAGGTGGAGTCTCACAAACTTTTCTGCCCGAGCTGGTTTTGAGCTGAGATCATCCTGAGTCTCAGCCTCTTAGTAGCCAGGATTAAAGGTATGAACCACCAGACTCTAGCTCTTTTGCTTATACTTTTTGTTTATATATATATATATATATATACATGTATGTATGTATAATATATAATACATATAATCTATATTTTGGTTATATATTTTGGTTTTATTTTTCTCATTAACTTGTAGGCACTCTTGGAATGGTGGTTAGTGATCCTTTGTCTGAAATGTATAATTGAAAATTGTTTTCCTCATCTGTTACTTCTCTTTTAACTTTTGATGAATTTTTTTTTGCCAGTTGTAGAGCTTGAACTCAGGGCCTGAGCACTTTCCTTGGAGTTTTCTCAAGGCTAGAGCTCTGCCACTTGAGCCACAGCACCACTTCCAGCTTTTTTCTATGTATGTGGTACTGAGGAATCAAACCCAGGTCTTTGTGCATGCTAGGCAAGCACTCTACCATTAGGCCAAACTCCCGGCCCACTTTTGATGAATTTTGAGGAGTCAAATCTACCTGATAGCCCATCTTGTACACAAACACCTTCCAGCCCATCTTGTTCACAAACATCTTCTGGCCCAAGATTACTTTCAAAGAGAAGGAGGATGCATTGACATTTGTTACCAATACTTGCAAATGTTTGATTTTTGTGTTTAGACCTTTATCCCATTTGGAATTTACTTTTAAATATTGTTGATTCCAGATAGATAACCAAGTGATCTCAGTAGCATTTACTCCATGACCATTGATTTGAAGTGCCCCCTTTGCTCACTTGCTTTACTGGTTTTCTATCTGTTCTATTTCTCTACTGTCCTAGTCTTCTTGGCTTATCATCGCTATCACTGTATTCTGTGTATTAAATTCTTTAAGGTGGTTTTTGATAACTATAAGGGCATGGCTTCTCTCATTTAAAACAGTTTTGTTGTTTTGTTTTTCAGTACTATGTTTGTGTTTTTTAAATTAATTTTACAGTAGGCTGCTCCAGTTCCACTAAAACACCTATTTGAAATAGAATCACATTTCTATGGAAAAAGCCAGTAAGTTTTTTACTTCATAAATGTCTCTTATTAAAGCTTAATTGATACTTCTTAAATAGAGTATAGAGTTTACAATCCTAATAAATTTGTTATAATAAATGAAGTCCATTTTCATTGTTCTTGATATATCCCATCAAGACTTTGGGGTTATAAGTGGAAATGTTTGATTTCTGATCAGCTATTCAGTTAACCAAGAATGGTCTGTTATGTGTAGGAAGCTGTGGTGTATGGTATGAGCATGCAGAGACATACACAAGATGATCCTTTTTCTTGGAAATTTATGATCTAATTAAGAAGACAAGACATATATACACTCAGGTATACACACACACACGGTAATACATAGGAGCTAATATTCATAATCCATGATGTTGAGATACTAGTGGTTCATACCTGTAATCCAGACTAGTCAGGAGGCTAAGATAAACAGGATCATCATTTGAGACCATCTTAAAGAGATGCCATAAGATTTCAGCTCCACAATAACCAACAATGAGCTACTAGAACTCTCGTAAAGCAAGTAAGCCAACTATGTATGAAAACTTCAATTCAAATCCCATTACTACAAAAAAAAAAGAATCGAATCAAATGAGTTCTTGTAGACAACAAGAGTTTAAGGTCAAAAGATTCCATGCCTTACATAAGAAAATCTGCCATGCAAACTTGGCAAGTTATTAACAGTTAACAGAATATACCACATCCACAGATGTCTATTCTGGTGACCTGTCTACTATATTAAGATGGTTTCCCATTACACATTTCCTTGTCAATCATTTTTAAATGATCTGGAAATCTGTTTATAAAGAACCTCACATTTATAACTATTAATACCTAATACTCACTAATTCCCAATATCAGTTAAAAATGGAAAAGGTTGCATTGAAACAATTTGACTACAGGGCTTTCCTTCTGTCTCTATGCTATCAAATACTAGTTGGTAATGACACTGGACTTCTAAACCACTGCTTTGGATAGTAGAACATACCACCCTTATTTAGCTAGCTAATAAAATGTGTCCCTGGTCATATTTTAGAGCCCTCAGATAACAAACACTAAGACTCACAGGACTCTTTCCACCTGTGGAGAAATGATGTCTAAAACTCAACATCAAATTCACTTTTGATTTTTCCCTTGAGTTTGTTTCTGTCAATGGTAGTCAGGTAGCACATTTCAGCTTTTAAGCCATGAAGTGATCTTTTTTAGCAAAAAAAAAATTGCACTCACAGCTTTAATCTTATATTTCCATGCGTATTGAGTTAAATGTTGTGAAACTATCAATTCTGTCAAAACCTAGCAAAGAGAAAACAAGACACCATGCAATCTTAATGTCCAAACTGACTAGTGATTATCAGAAATTAAATGTGCAGGAATTCCGAATCTTTTTTGATTTGAGATGTCTAGATAACTTTTGTTTTTCCATAATTGTATGAGGTTTCTACATAGTATTTAAGAATCAATTATATTGCAATTGATGTAATTAACTCTAATAATCCATTAAAAGTCAGTAGGAGGGCTATTCAAGTCAATAGAAAAGAAGGAGTATATTATGAAGGTGTTATTAACCTATACAGAATTTTACCAGACATTTTCTTTTCTTACATAATAAATACACAGTGGTTAGGAAGGCTGTCATTATAATTTAATGTGAACAATAGTCTATCACTTCTTCTACTATGCAACCCTTAACTAATTCCATATATGGTGCACAAGTAAAATGAAACCTTTTCTAATCAAGGTACACTCATATCAATCATCTATTACTCCATGATTAAAGTGAGGTCCCTTCTGGGCTAGATGGGAGAGAACTGAATTCCAGCAGAAAAGTTTCAATCTCACTCTCTTTTCCAGCTGACAAATCTCAGTGCCTGATGGCTCTCTGTACCTTGCAAATAATCAAGAGTAAACAGCTTCTAGAAAGTTCTGCTTTAAAAAATCAGACAACCCACTCAATTTCCATTAAAAAGGGTGTCTCTGCATTCGCTTGAACACTCAGTGAACTTTGGAACATCTGGTCCTTTGAATTAAGTACAATCCAACCTATCCATCTCTACTTGACCCCCATTTCTAAGATTCCTGGGGACGCTGATTTGGCCATAGCTATAAACTCCACTGACAACTAAAACAGCAAAGCTCAGCATGGATGGCTTCAGCATTGCGGGATTGCAGGTGACAGCATGTGTTTTTGGGTCCCAATCCATTTTTCCATCCCTTCTCCATTCTTCCCCCCTAAAATGTCTAAAATGGGGAAAAAAGTAGAGAGAGAGAGAGAGGGAGGGAGGGAGGGAGGGAGGGAGAGAGAGAGAGAGAGAGAGAGAGAGAGAGAGAGAGAGAGAGAGAGAGAGAGAGAGAGAGAGAGCGCTCGCCTCGCCTCGCCTCGAAGGTTCTTGTGGAAGGACTACTACTTGTGGTCCCAGAAGACCTGGGGGAAGAGCAGGTACTGTTACAAATGGGCTATGTCACCCCGAGATGGTCACTCTTCAACAAAATGGGTGGAAAAATTAGAACCTAGCTCAGAGGCTTCTTTTAAATTAACCCCATTAAATAATAAACAAAATAATGTGAATTAAGCTTTTATTTAAATCACAAACAATTCAACAAATCTGAGAGTGGATCTGTGCCTGTCACATTGTTCACAAAGAGTTTCCAAAGTCAGGGGAGAGGGATAAAACAATACAGGATGCATCTCAGAAATTACTTCAAAGTACAGGTGTCTCTCTCTCTCCCAGGTGATTCTGATTTGAACCCTAGGTTGAGAGACACATGGATAAGGGATTGGCTGGAAACAGATTCCTCCTCGTTCATCAGATATTTTAAATACTAGAAAGCCTTAGAGGATACAAATAATTACAAGATATGGCTCAGCTTCTGGTTCTACATACAGAGAAACAAACATCCAGGGAAAGATAAGACAGGAAGCTCTGTATTGCCAGAACTTGAATAGCAAGTTATAAGTAACATTTCTTCTAGTTTCCCCTTTGAGCCCCAAAGTAGAAGAGACCCCATAGAACTTCCATGGAAGGAAGTTCTGATCACTCTCACTCCTGGATAAAGTACATGTTGTTCTGTTCCATTCCACACAAACCTCATACCTAGGCCCTTGGAAATCAATATGAGTCACAGGACTCTGAAATACAGGAGAGAATGGACATCTCCTATCACTTGTTCTGAAAAATCAGGCCTTCCTTTTAATCAGAGGGTTTGCTTCGGGTATGGACCAAAGATCCCTTTTCATTCTGGAAAACTCCTGTTTCATATGGTACCAGCCAAGCATGAACAAATCTACCAGTCACGAGCAGCATAGTGACCAGAATGGGAGACTTAGCCTCTGCAGGTTTCACTTTGAATCTCCTCCCTCAAGCCAGTCCCTGAGAGAGCATTTGGCCTCAGCAAAGCAGTGACTTCAAAGTCAGAGTAATTTTCTACATACCTGGGAGGAGACAGAAAAATATCACCTTCCCTTCCCCCTTCCTTTGCAGACTCCCACTGCCACTTTGTACGGGTCCCAAGAACACAGAGAAAAGAAGCCTGGTCTAAGAGTCAAGAGGCTTGGGTTGGTTCTCTGCCCCTCTCCCTGCTAGTAATGAGCTAGGAAAGTATCTCTCTTTCTTTGGCCACATTCTTTTCCAAAGAGGAAAATTCGAGAGTGACATCTACCCTTGCTAGTTTTACACTGTTAATATGAAGGGTAGAAGAGGAAGTTCTTTGAAATTTTTTTTTAAATCCTCAAAATTCAAGAAGTGAAATCTGAAAAAGTAAACTATTTGACCTCTGAATTAACCAACTTGGTTTTGAACCTTGTCCTCGAATTCACTAGAGAATAGTCTATACACTGTTTGGCTTTGATCGTATAGGCTGGAACTCCGATACAAGTTTTTATCAAAACTTGCAGGACTAGATCACTCTATCCATTGAATTGTCTGCAGCTCACTCAAATGGACAAGGCCTACAGAAACCTGACAAGCTACTACTCTGTTCTGTGATCTCCCAGCCCCCAGATTCACCACCCCCAGATCTCCAATACCCTTCACGTGACACCTTTTCTGGGTTCAGTGCAAAAAATTCACTTGAGCAGGGAGGAAAAATAATATCTCAAACAGGAAATAGATCTTTTACAGCTATTTCATCCTCCCCTCACGTGGGCCTGGAATATCGCTTTAAAGAACATTCGTGTGGCATTTCCAGTTCTTTTCCTTTAGGACTGCAAACAGGAGTAGCCTGTGCAAGGGGAAACTACTCCCCAGCAGAGCAGTTCTTCAAAGGGGACTTCTTCAGGCAGGAAAAGGGAATGTCTGATACACTGGCTGAATAAACAGACTCATCAAGCTGAGTGCCAGATTGGAAAACCAGGCCCTTGGAGCCTGCAACCCTCCAGCCACACACCTCCTTTTGCGTATTTGTTCTGTTCTTTCTGTTCTTCTGTATCTTCTGTCTCTCTGTCCTCCTATCCTTTATCTCTCCTTTCTCTCCCATTTTGTCATCTTGTTCACCAACTGCCTAACACTCTTCAGCATAAGAATGCTGCTTTTATTTGTGAACTGGCTAATCAGATAGGTTCTACAGCTTTCAAAGCCTATTTGGAATCACATTGCTTCACTCTACCTACTGATGGCAGTTTACTTTCTCAACACTTTTTCCCTATAGTCATTCATTTTAATCCGCACTCTTATTAACCCTAGATGGGTAACTCTTAGAATCCTAGAGCTTGATGGACCCTCCAAAGGTGATTATTTTCAGGGGGAAAAATGATCATTCACATGTGTCTACTCTGGCTTTGAAAAAGTTCAGTTTCATTTACAACGTGATTCAGTGTCTGGGAGTCCACAGTTGAAATGCTTTCCTATAACGAACCTGAGGTCTTTTTACTGTAATTTAGTTTTCCACTTGAATAGCTGATCGTAAGTAAAATTCCAAACTGCAGGTCACAGCAGGACTTAGGCTTATAAAAATAAAATTTATCTTTCCCATACTGGAAAATTTAAGGTTTTCTTTTTTGAAATAATGACAATATAAAAATACATGTTGTGGTTATTTAGAAAATGTGGACATTAACCAGTTCTGATTGTTACTTTGTATCTATACATACTCCTGTAGACAAAAAAGGAACTGTCTGTGGATTTTCCATTTCATTATTTCAGTCCTATGGGCTTTTTTCGCTCCAAACATTCAAAAATGTGGTACATTGGTTCCTCATATCTTAACCATTTCTTAAATATTTTATTGAGGAAAGGACTGCCTCATTAATAGAAACATTCTTGAAAAACATTTCTAAAATTCTCCAGGACCTAATTTTAAATGAAAAATTCAATTCTTCAATTTACCAAGCTTCTATCCTAATTGGCTACTAGCACATTTGATATTATACATGATGACTATCACACGAAAAATGCCTATTTACTGGCCCTCTATATCTTGAATTTCAACAGAATAACACTAGTCAAAGAGAACAGTTAAGTACATGTTTAAGAAATAAGGATCATGGGCCGGGAGTTTGGCCTAGTGGTAGAGTGCTTGCCTAGCATGCACGAAGACCCAGGTTCAATTCCTTGGTACCACATACTTAGAAAAAGCCGGAAGTGGTGCTGAGGCTCAAGTGGTAGAGTTCTAGCCTTGAGAAAAATCCAAGGACAGTGCTCAGGCCCTGAGCATAAGCCTAGGACTGGCATAAAAAAAAAAAAAATAAGGGTCTCTGAGCTATAAAGTATTTTTAATCTGTTCTCAATAACAAGGGCTTAACTTGACCATCTAGTGACAGTGTATTTTTCTGTCAATATTTATTCATACAAACTTATCTTCTTAAAAAAACTAGTTGAGCTCCCCAGTTTGGAAATGACTCATATGTTCAAAATGTTTAGCAATTCTGAATATTTGTAGTAAGTACTATGGAGTAATCACCAGGACAATCTAATTGTCTTAGTTGTCATTAGCTATCCCAAACAAAAGTCCAGATTGAGCTGGATGCTGGTGGTTCACACCTGTAATCTTAACTACTTAGGTTTGAAGCCAGCTTGGGTAGGCAAGACTTTGAGTCTCTTATCTCCAGTTAATCACCAAAAAACTAAAGTGGAGCTGTAGCTCAAGTTGTAGAGCATTAGCCTTGAGCACAAAAGCTCAGAGACAGAGCCCAGGCCCTGAGTTCAAGCCTCAGGACACACACACACACACACACACACACACACACACACACACACACACACACACACACGTCCATATTAACCAACAAATGTCCATGAGATCATAAATTCACTTCAGCATTTTATAAGCCACATGCTACATACCTTTGGAAAAAGTGGTATAACTCTTACAGCCACCCAGATACTATCTGACAAAGTATAAATGGATATTTAGCAAGACTCATCAATGAATCCGTTTTTCACTTTTTAACTAATATTTCTAGAGGATACCTCATCAATTGCCTGTAAATCTAAAGAAATAGAGGTCAGTGACTATTTTTAACCAGTAAGAGTCTATAATATATTTCCTCTCTGTGCTCAGCAGTCACAAATCAAGTCCTCCATTGTGCAACATGGACACAAACATCCCCTGAGACATGGAAAAGGGCAAGGTGGGAGATACTCATTTCAGTTACCTTTGACCAGGTCTTATTTGTTCTGCAGATAGGGCACTTTGGATTTCTTTGCCCAACCAGTCACCTTGCACAAACAGAAAACTCCCTCAAAGCTTCTGTTCCCATCAGACCCTTGAGAAAACAAAATGGGGGTGGGGGGAGCATGATTAAAATCTACTTTCTTCAGTAAACATCCTAACATTGAGCAATTTCTTAACATCTTAAAAAGGACTGTCCTGGCGGCAGGTTGAGAGTTGCTGAACTTCCTGTTGATCAAATAACTGGAACCAGTAAGAACCAGAGTTAGAATTCTGAGGTTGCAAATATTCATTCTCTAACCATTGCTTGCCTTTTCCATAACAATA
The DNA here is from genome assembly GCF_031878675.1 of Megascapheus bottae. Taxonomy (NCBI): domain Eukaryota; kingdom Metazoa; phylum Chordata; class Mammalia; order Rodentia; family Geomyidae; genus Megascapheus; species Megascapheus bottae. Next base: position 49,402,972 of record NC_143518.1, on the reverse strand, counting down.
AATGTACCTCATTCATACTTTAGTAGTAGTGATTTCTAAAATAGTTACACATTTCTATTTATAAGAAAAGAAATTTTCAATGGATCCTGGCTGTGCACGTTCATTAATTACATATTTATTACACTATTATATATATATCATCAACAAATGAATCTACCCTCATTTCCATATTACAGAATATTTGCCTATATTGAAGTACCATGTGGAAGCTCACAATTATGTATACTTTTTACATGCCAATAAAAATAGACATATGTGCCCCAAACTGATCATTTAATTTAAAAGAAGTTTTAATATCTTCTCTCTGCATACCAATGGATCTCGCTGGATTGTCCTTGAGATATGAAAATCATACTTGAGTATAATTGTCTCTCAATACTCCAAATTCAGCCACCACTTTGTCCCAGTGGAAACAGGTTTTCAAGAAAAGTTTGTCACTTGTTTTTAGCTTCTGTGAATAAGGACTCGTCATGACTTCCACATTTTCAGCAGTCATTTGTATTTTAACTACATGTCTAATTATGAAAAAAGAATTGTTTTGTGTTAATAACATTAGTGTCAAAATAATTCATATTATTTGGAGCATTGAAAAGGTTTCCTGAAGTCCCAATCTCATGCAAATTACGATGCCTCTCTCATTGATTCCAGAATAGTAGCACCCCACTTTATAAGTAAAAAGTTCCTGTATTAATGAACTATGAGCCATAAAATTAGCGTCAATAAATGGGAGGAAGACAATTGAAATGTCACAATTTAGTTGGGTTTGAAACATACCAATACACAAAGCAAACTGTGCTGTTGTTGTTTGACTTTGAAACGTCCTTTGATGCTGGATGAGATAACATAGATATAGCAAGATAACATAGATATAAGAAGGCACAGGGACTTGAGTGGACCCAAGAATTTTGCCTGCTTTTACACTTCTTCAGACTTTGACCTTGGTTTCTTGTGTCATCATGAGCTTGTTCTCCTAGCTCCTCTTAGGTGTGCCACTGAGTAGACATGAACTACGCCAAAAATGATAAGACCTAAGAACTGCTGAGCACCACCAATTCTTCTGTCAACATTCCTGTCCTGAAATCTCCTTTCATTTAACAAACCAAGATGACTTTTCCTCTCATGGCTCAAGGGAGAAGAAAATTGAGGCAAATAATGAATTCACTTCCAATTCTTCCAATTATAATTCTCAAGAAGGAAATGAATACTACTTTTCTTGTGTAGCACATCTTGTCTGGGCTCACTGTCTCACTGCACGTGGTCAGAAGCATGAGGAAGAATGGAAGTTCATCAAGAATAGAATGACTTTTCATCCTCTTTATTGGTGCCTGTGATGAGTCAAAGAAACTAGTTTGAGTATCCTCCACAGCATGAACTTAACACTTTTTATCAAACCACAGATGAATAACCCAGTGGTGCTCCAGACTATGTTTCAAAGAATGATGTTTTGGTAATGCATGAATGAATCGACTCATTAAGGTGATCATCAAGTTATAGATCAGATACTTGCAAATTTCCTTGTCTGATTAATGAGCAAGTCAGAGTGACCAGACTACAAATGATTCAAGGTGGTATTTTGCCAATTCAAAAAGTGAAAAGATTTAGTATTGGTATTTATTACTCGGTGGTTGACTATGAACACAATCTAGTCAAACTAAAGCTGATGAACCTAAATGGCCATGCCTGCCTGTTTGACTAGAGTGTCCCAGCCCCTTTCAGAAGTGACACACTAGGTATTTGTAGTAGCTTGTCATTAAGATTCTTTTTTATTTTTTTTTTGCCAGTCCTGGGGGATGAACTCAGAGCCTGAGAACTGTCCTTGGTCTTTCCTCACATGACCAAGTTTAAGAATTCACAACTTCCACTGGAATCAAGTCATGATATAAGAAATTTAATGAGCAAGAGATCAACAAGGCTATTTGAAGGTATTGGAAACATTGGATCTCTGTCTAGCACAAAACCAAGCATATGACTGAGGACACCTTCCAATGATTCCAACACCTTCTATGATCTACCTGCAACCCAAGGGGACTCTGTACAAGAACTGTCCTGATAAGCCCATCGACACCAAGAACTATGAGTAATAGTACTATGCTTCCTTCAATCATTAAATGTAAACGTTCCTTAAGAGCAAGGTTACATAATTAGAAAGAATGGTGTTCAGTATTTATTGAAGTTGAGTGCTGGTGGCTTATGCCTGTAATCCTAGCTACTCAGCAGCCTGGGATCTGAGGATCTTGGTTCAAAGCCAGCTGGGGCACAAAAGTCCACAAGACTCTTATCTCCAGTTAACAACCAGAAAACTCAATGTGGTAGAGTACTAGCGTTGAAGTGCAGAGCTCAGGGACAGTGCCCAGGCCCAGAGTTCAAACCTACAACTGAACAAAATAAAATAAAATAACCAACTTGGAATAAGAAGCAACAGAAAATAAAAGGTTACTAATGAACCAAGAAAAAAAAACCATTAAATAAATTATTTAGGTGGTGACAACAACCATAAAGACTATCAGAAAATTTGGACAACTCTGTAGATAATTAAAGCCAAGAGGAAATCTGCTACAGAGTAGAGAAAGTAATTTTTTGAGAGTGGAATTTTCCAAATTCACAAACCATCTTGACAGTATTCATTAGACAATTGCCCAATTCCCTACCTTTACACAAAGTAAACTCATGATTGTATTAAAGCTATGGCTCTAAGTACAAAGTAGGACAAAACATATTAACCAAGAAGTAAGCAAGGAGAATACTTTGTATTTACTTTGTGGAACTGGATTTTTGAACTCATTTTTTTCTGTGCTTTATGAAATAGACTTTGGTCTAAATAACGGTGTAAAGCAACTAAAGATAACCAAAGATCAGAGTGGGTGGGAATGGAAAAGAGAAGCTAAATGTTGGACACTTAACTAGCATTGTGACATCATCATATCCTCGTAATTGTGCTTTCTTTATGCACATGATATTCTTCAGCTAGATAGGATCACTACTTGATAATGGCAAGTTTAATTATGACATGATCTCTATCTTTCATTTCTTTGATATGTCTGAGTCACTCTTTCATCATCCTTATCCCAGACATAATAGTTCTACCCTTTCTTTTTTTTTGATGAGAAAAATAAATCTCAAGAGAATGTATTTAATCTTTGTTCCTTTTCAGATGAAATCAAATCAGGGTCTGGCCTTCCTTTCCTCATTATGCATTCTTTGTGGCTGAATGTGTCCTTCCTACCACACAAATCTATCCACCTACTTGTTGATGGAATACTCCCCACTCTGCTCTGATATGAACTCACTAAACCCTGATTCGCAAAGAGAATCCAATTCTGTTAGAGTACAGATTTGTGTTTGGATCTAGCTGAGAAAAAAAAAAACAGAAAAAAATCAGAAACTCCCCACAGTTTGATCATGTCAGTTAAAATATCAACAACAAAAAGATTGACAATGGATCTAAGAGCCTGGAGCATCAACCAGTCCTTCTTTAGGCTGTACAGACAAGAGCCAGGGTACAAATTTCAGACTGTTTTGTTGACAAACAACTCTTCACAATCACTCTGAGGAAGGGAAGGGGCTTAAGCTAGAGCAGACCTGAGGTAGTCATTGGGGAGAACTAACACATTCTATGGATCGAAGATCCTGAAATCTTGAACATGTGAGTACAGGTGTTTTTTTTTATTATTATTATTCTGCTGCTATTTCATTCAAATTGACTCAAACAAAAATGTTGCCTGGTATTGTCTGGCACTGGGAGAAACAGAATTAAGTAAGACCTGGTTTTAAGGATATATATATATATATATATATATATATATATATATGGAATGTTGTGGAATAACAACTACTTGAGTTCCCCATGGAAAGGACAAGGAGCACTTGTGCCAGACATTTCTTTTCTTTTTATTGAGAATAAGTACCATCTTTGTCCTTCTAAGCGTCTCCAGATAGCACAAGGGATAAAGCCCTAGAAGCTGCATTTCCCGGACTGCTTTGCCAATAGAGTTCTTCAAATAATCTTTCTATGACAAGTGCTCTTGAAATCATAGGAAGTGGAAGACATTTTCTCCTGTCAGTAGTGATGGGTAGTTGGGCATGTGTTGGTAGGTGGCAGACATGGGGGAATATGTCATCACTGAGCATTCTCTTACAAGTCCCACTTCAGGGCTGGGACCATGGGTGGTGGCCTGACTTCCCAGTGTTTCCCTTACTTCGGAGTTCCTAAAAGGTATAGTAGGAGCTTCCTTGAAATTTACTCCTCAGCCCTCTGAACAATTCTGTAAAACCTCAATTTCTTGGTATTCCTTCTTAGTGAAAATTTCAGGATACATAAGTCTGAATGGGAGAGGAATGTTAAAATAATAACTAACCCCCAAACCCTGAATGGTGTGGCAAAGCAAAGGTTCTTATCAATGATGGAGGCTGAATGACATTTATGCTGATATTATGATATCAGGTACTCAGGTCTTTCAAAAGCACGATGAAAGAGGAGGAGAGAATATAAAGTATGCCATCTCACACATTCAACGGCTTGGTACAGTAATTCAACTCACATACTGTTACACAGTCTTGGTCTCACAGTGCTAAGTCAGTTGCAAGGAATGATAGAACTAGGGTCTCTGTCTGTCTATGTCTAGAGTGACAATGATATCATAAACAGTATGTTGTATCAGGCTTCTATTTTTTTATTAAATTGGACTGTTGCATTTGGTACTAAATGCTGTAATGCTGTGTATTGTTTAAAAACAAAACAAAACAAAAGAACTAAAATGCATGACATTGACTTTGTGATCAAGTAGCTGGCTACTAAAGATATATTATCCTACATTATTCTAGATGGCTTGAGATTCAAATCACACACACACACACACACACACACACACACACTCATACACCTCAGAAAATTGTTGCCTTCATTCAAAAGTCAGACCACATGGCTCTTGAGCTCTAGGTGAAAGGTATTATGTATTGGTTGTAATTGTCTACTTTTTAGCAATATAGTAGAAGAATAAAAAGCTATCAGAAAATAACTGGGTTTTAAGCAAACATGAAAGAAGCAATTGCTTTTAGTGCTCAGTTTCTATAAGTAAAGCTCACTGGGGATAACAAGCACTCACCCAAAGCTCATGGGTGGCTCAACACTTGAAAAACAAAACAAAAAAGCAAAGTTCACTGCTCATAAACAGTCTAATGTGGGCCGGTCCTTTGATTCAGAGATGTGCTTTTCTTCTGATTATGGTTCTGCATCTTTTGTAGCTGGGTGCTATCATGGTTAGCCTAGCATTGTTTAGCCGTAAGAATGCAGAGAGAGTATGGTAGACAATGGAATAACCCTCTCATTGAGCAAGTTTTGCCATGTTGCTGTAGGGTTTCGTTTTACTACTATTGGAAATTTTCTTTCCCTCACTATACTACAGGTTCCTCCTGTTCTTTGAAAATTCTCTTCATTTTCCTTTTGACATGTACTTTGTTTTCTGTTTCATATTTTCTCTCACTTTTTCCCTATTTGCTCCTAATCATAATTAATCATAGCATTCTGTTCTGTTCTCTGAGCAATTTCTAACCATGAGGTCAATACAAAAGAAATTGTGGCTGTCACCTTATTAACAGCCAGAGAGATTTTGATGCCTTTTCCTTCATCTCAAAAATCTTCTTATTTTAACTCTTGGTCATGATGAACAGTTAAAAGGGGAGGTCAAAACAAATTTGATATGACAAGTGAAATATTTGCAAAACTGTTAAGAGTTTTCGCACTCTTGTGTTCTATGTTGTTCTTTTTTCTTTTCAGGTTTTATTTTAGCTTCAGGGTAAATATTTCAAGTACTGAGTTATTTTCTCCTAGTTAAGTTGCTGACAGGGCTCTCTCATTGTTAGATGAGCCTGTCAAATGTTACTGAGGCCATTTTCAATTATGCAATAGCACAAATAAAATACTCACAGAGATGGAACTTTTTGTTCTTTCCTACTCTGGGGACTGAATAAAAAGACATTTCTGAAAATGTAAAGCTTGAACACCCACTACCTGACGAATGACTTGAATGTTTCATAATGTGCAAATGCTACATTCCTCCATTAAAAAAAACCAGCCATAATGTTGGGTGCCAGTGGCTCTTGCCTGCAATCCTAGATACTCAGGAGGCTGAGACTTGATGATCAAGATTCAAAGCCAGCTCAGGCATGAAAGTCCATAAGATTCTTATCTTCAATTAACCACCAAAGTAAAGGTATGGTAAAGAACTAGACTTGAGTAGGAAAGCACCCAGGCCCTGGGTTCAAGCCTCAGGAGACTCAAGCCTCAGTACTGTGAAACACACACACACACACACACACACACACACACACACACACACACACACACACACACACACACTAGCTGTCCCAAGTAACTATTTCTTCCCTACAATCTGCCTGATTCCCTGCTTTATATTTTGGTTTAGGAAAGAATGAGGCTCAATCCTGGTCTAAGAATTTCTGTCTTTTGCAATGGTCCCCAGTGTGTTATGTCTAGGATCCATCTGCCAGGATATTAAAGTTTTCCATTGTGGATATCCCTCAACAATATTTTTAAAAGATCTACCATACAATCCATTAATCCATCTAATGCTCTTCTGGGAATATGTCTCCAAAAAAATGGAACTAGGAAGTCAGAGATAGCTACATTCCTGTGCTCATTGATATATAATTCACAATAGTCAAGATACAGCAATTTAATTGTTCATGGAGAGATAAAGGACATCTATGTCACCATATACCTGGGTATTGTCACCAGTTGTGTCACACTGCTGCCTGTCTATGTCTGTAAAAGTGCCCCCCAAAAGTTAGCGTGACAATGATGGGAGCTGAGCAGACTTAAAATAAAAAATATGAAAGAAAAATTCTCAAAGAAGTAAATTATAACAATAGTAATCATTGCCTTTACTGTATGCCAGGTACTGTTTCATCTCTTTTCCATGGATTAACTCATGAAATCCTCACAACACTAAGAGCTACATTATTATGATCATCCTATTGTTTTCCTTGCAGATAACACTGAGGCACAAAGGACGTAAGGTACAGGATCACACAATTCCGATGAGCAAGTTGAAATTGTCAAATAATTGAAATCAAAAGATAATTAACTGTCATTCATGGAAATATGAATGGGCAAATGAGAAAGGAAAGTTTTCAGCACTTCTCAGGTTTACTTTCTATGATGTGCGCACACGCACACACACACACACACACACACACACACACACACACACACACGACCATCCTTGGGCAAAAAGACTCCAGAGTTCCAGGGCCCTGGCCTTGCCTCCTCCCTCAGTCTGAGTGTAAGGGGCCTTGGATGACGATACTACCCAGCCTCAGAACAGTGCCTCCGCCATTCCTCTCACCAGACCAGGAGGGTCCAGTGCCAAGGAGCTCTTCTGTCCTATTGACAGCAGAGAATGGTTTCCTCTGAAATAAGTACAAAGAGCAAGCAAATTTAGTCCATTTATGCAAAACACAAAATGGCATCTGCCATCTGGAAAAACACACCAAAGCCGTGAGCCGTCAGGCCCCTTTCAAGACTTTGGCATATAAAATCAACACAATTTGTTTTTTGTAAAATCAGAAACATCCATCCATGTGATCTTCCAGCATTTATCAAATATAATTCTCTCTTCCACTTTCCTGTCACTTCCATCATACACATGTGTGTGAGTGGACACACACACACACACACACACACACACACACACACACAGACACTCAAAAGCTCCTATTTTAAAAGAAGGATAGATAGATAGATAGATAGATAGGTTGATTGACTCCTCAGTGGTACAAAGATCTCTGAAAAATGGACTTAATAATGAAAGGGTGTTTTTTTTTTGCCAGTCCTGGGCCTTGAACTCAGGGCCTGAGCACTGTCCTTGGACTTTTCTCAAGGCTAGAGCTCTACCATTTGATCCATAGCACCACTTCCAGCTTTTTTCTATGTATGTGGTACCGAGGAATTGAACCTTGATCTTCATGCATGTTAGGCAAGCACTCTATCACTACGCCAAACTCCCAGCCCCAATATTTTAAAGAAGATAAAAAGAAACTTATAGCTACTTCCCTTTCCTACAATTACAATGGCTTAAACATAAAAGCCCATTACATATACTGTCCACTTATACTTAGAACTTAGTCTGCTACTGACCACTAATATTCTAGAGGTTAGAAATCATGGGTTGCTGCTGTTGCTGTTTTTATCATCACTGATCTTGCCTCCATGGATGCTAACTTCAAGAAGTTCATGGCAGAAATGAATAAAAAGACTTATTTGGTTTCACCCTGGTGCCAGGCTGTATTAGCAGAGCATCCAGGCAAAGATACATATGCATGTGACAAGAGTGAAACCGATAAGATGCTGGCAATGCTTTCTTAAGTTATGATTAAACACTCAGGAATGCAGACCAAGAAAACCACTAATGGTATCAGAAGTAAATGAGTCCAACCCAAATGGTGGGATGATGTACAGAAGCACTGCTAAAGGTGATGTTGTCTTTATGCTGGAATCAAGTAGGGAAATGTGGAACAAGACAAGAGTACTGGAACAATTCGCAGGTGACAGTAACTAAACTGCCACCAGTGATTTCCATGGGCCAGCCACTTTATACCTATCATATCACCCATTGCCAGCACATTCAAATGATGGAGGTATTTCCAGTGTGACAATACTCGGATTCACATAGATGAGGTTATGCTGCTAGTGGTAGTATTCAGATGGCCATCTTAGAACCACCACACAGAGAGATAATTACTTCGAAGGCATCAATTTCTTTTGATTATATGGTTTGGGTCACATCCCCCCAAAAGGCTCCTGTGTTGAAGTTGTGGTCCCTAATTATGGAGCTATTGGGGGAGAAGTAGACCCATTACTAGGCAGGGACTAACTGGGAGAAAGACATGCCCTTAAGGGAACTATGAGCCCCGGATCCTTCTTCCTTTCCTTTGCTTCCTATGAAGTAAGAAACTTGCCATCATTCCCTCTCCACCATAATGCTTTCCCTCACCACAAGCCTAAAGTAATGAGACCCAGTCATCATGGACTGAAACCTGTGAAACCATGAACCCAGACAAATCTTTCTTTTATATGTTTATTTGCCTTAGGTATTTAACTCCATCTCAGAAAACTAACTCACACCTGGTGAAAGGGGAAAAAAACAGATCTTTCTTATTTTATTTGATGTTTCCTTGCATCTATCCATATCGTTCCCACTTTATAGAAAAAGAAAATTGTTCTTTGAGCAAGAAGCTCAGACTTGCTTAACGAAGATGAGAAAGAGTCGAAATTGGTTGATGAAGAAAGCTGGTTTTCTCAGAAGACCATATCACTAGAAGTTAGTGTCAGATTGCTAACCAGGATTGGCCCCTGCTCTGTGCCAACCCAAACCTGCTACTGCCCCTTCCCTAGTTAGGCTGAGGGTCTGTTCCAAAGGATAGATGATTAGAAGCAGGGGAGGAGTGGTGGTGGGCCAGGCTGGAAAACGCTTCATACCTCCAGGGCTGATCTGATCAGAATATCAGGTTCTCGACTTCTTTCCTTAACATAATCTATTCTTGTTCACCTCTGACTAATTCATTGTATCACCCCTCTGCTGACATTTAGAAATCCCTCCAGACTGGATTATTTATTAGTAGCAGGAAAATGAATACTCTTTTCCTCATTTCTAAAGAAATGAGGAACGAAACTTAGGAAGATATAGGAAGAAATGCCAGAGTCTCCCACTGGAAGTTGATGTTTACTTCTAGTAGAAACAGTCATTAGCTTGGACTCAGACTGCAATGAAAAATCCAAGCTCTGTCACTTAACCATATGACAGGAGATGATTTTCTTAAGCTCCTGGTCCTCAGTTTCTTCATCTAGAAAATGTTAAGGTATCAAGTGAGTTGGGCTGGCAGAACACCTTGTTATTTTTATTAATATTTAGTAGTAGCAGTAGCAGCAGCAAAGTAGTCACATTAGATACTATAATTCTTATGTTCCAGCAAGGGACCCATTTCTATCACTCCTGGAAAGTTGCCAACTTGCCACAAAAACAATATGACAGTGGACTCCACTATATTATTGAAGTGACATTCTCCAACTCCTGGGGCTGGAAGCTTGTTGCCATCATGGAACCCCCTTCAGGCCAGTCTTTTGAGTGTCACTTACACCAGTTTGGAAGTAATCGGCTTGCTCGCCCTTGCAGTAAAGGATGTCACAATCAACTAATAGAAAGTGACAAGAAGGGAGTTAAAGTTTGGGATAGAAAAAAGAAGAGCCTTGTACTTTATGGGAATGCACAATGCTAAGCATAGCATGTTAAATCGTGCATGCCAAATCATGGACTAATTAAGAGTCTTCGATTTTTTTTTCACATCTCATCTGTTGCCCTTTCCAAGATGTGTTTTAAAATTAGCCCTTAGCTCTTCCAATAACTACTCACAGAAAAGCAAAGGAAACTTTTCCTGAGAAGCAAACAATAAACACAAAAAGACAACACACAGGGAAAGGGATGAAGATTTGGTAGGAGATGTAAGGAAGTTTGATAATCATAGCAGCAACTTCTTGGATAATGGGCTTTAATAGCATATAATAAACTATGATCCAGGAGAACTCTGATTCAATTCCACTAATTGTTCAAGCCAGTGAAGTGACGGCTGCTAATGCCACTGAACACTGTAGAGAACAGACAATTGTGCCAGCTCCCTACCTCCTCAACCCCAGAGGGCATATGGTCCCTGCCCTGCAAACACCCAACTGAGTCTCCAACTTTCATGGCAATCTTCGTTCTAGGACTTTAAAGTCACAGGAATGTAATTTCTTGCAATCAATAAACTATTGTATTAAACAGAGAGCAGAGGGGTAACTAGACACAAAGCCTCTAATTAGGTTATAAAGAATAATAACTAATACGCTCTCATGGTAACACCAAAATGTACGAAAACCTATAATAAATTTAATTGAGCACATGATCATAAGCACTGTTTTTCTCCCCACATACTTCTGCTATATTAAAATACACTCCAAATAGAGAAACACATTTTCCCCATTGTTATTGAAAAAGAATGCTTTTTTCTTTTCATTCTAATTTGGATCATTTTATCAATGTCAAAAACTGGTATAATTAAGAAAAAATTGTTTTCTTTCTTGTTGCTCATTGATTACATCTAAGCATAAAATTGAACCAAGGAATTTAAAGCAATTATCTGGGTAATTCAGGTCCCCTCCCTCCCCCCACCCACAGAAAAGTTAGGAGTTTCTAATAAAAATATATTGTTCATGCCAGAATGATTAAGATAGCAAACTTAGTTGTCCACTTTATTTTATAAATGTAGATTTGTTTATTGATCAAAAAATGCTTTGCAATCCTTTTCAAGAGTAATTTAGGGTTTTTTCTTATCATTTGCATGAATTCTTTTATGCTACCTTGGAGAAAAAATATAAAATTGAAATTCCTAAACTAAAAGAAAGTTAAGAATGTGTATTTCCTTCCTTTTCTAAAAGGAACAACGCTGATGATTACATTTAGGGTGTGTAAAATACCTCTGTAAACTAATAGTCTGAAAACAGGAAAATTAGTGTTGTGCCATGGGTATGAGAAGCTAATAACAAGAACATGGTTAAAAGAGATTAAGGTTCAAATTAAGGTCAGAAACGAGACTGATTGAGAAAAAGTGCCATGTTCCATTGCACGGCAGTTTAAGTGAGACAGTTCCTTCTGAATCAGTCTTGGGGTGAAAAATTACACTATTGAGGTTAATAAAGAGGCTAAGCATTTGTTTGGACTGAGACTTCAATTAAAATGTTATTTGGGGACAGAGCTAATGTCTTGCTTCGAGGTAAACTGAACTGATCTTTAAGAGGACAAACAGGAAGAAAAGAGAAAGAAGAAGAAAAAGGGTCGGGGGTGGGGGGGAAGACCACCTAATCTGTCAAAGGCTCTGAATAACTAGCTGAAAGAATTGTGCTTGCTGGGTCTGTGCCCAGCACCCCAGCGAACCATTTACTTAAGGGTTTTGTGACATCATCAGAGGCAGCTGAGGTTTTCTGTGTTTTTTATTTTGGCACTGGGTAAGGAATCTAGCATTCAGCTGTGTCTTCTTTCAGACAAAGGAAAAGAAATCGGTTGATATAGCATACCAAGGTTGTACTTTCTTTTGTACTATACAAGGAGTAGGGTGAAACAACTTTTGAGTTGTTTCCTGATTCCTCCTCAAGGACAAAAAGCAACAATGAAAAACCACACCGCGATGAATGCCACTCATTGACTATCTCAGACCATACTAGTTTGTCCATAGTTAGACTAAAACCTCCAGAGTATGGGTTCATTTCACTTCTGGAAAGTAAGCAATAACCCCAGCCATGACTTCCTCTTCTTTCCTTCATTCTGTTATTCCACAGGGATTTCTAAGCATGCCAGTCCTGGACTCCTTCCAGTCAGCAAAGAGAATCATTTCCCAACTTTGATGCAGCTTCTGATTTGAAGAGAAGGAGAGGAACAATCAATATGGTTGTTTTTTTTTTTTTTTTAAGACAAAGACACACAATTAGAAATTGGTGACATCCAAAGAAACAGTGCAGGAATCATCCCAATCTTTTTCTCAACCAATCCTATTAGCAGCAAAATGAAGACCTCCTTATGAGTATATAATGTCAGGATGGGGTTAGTAGTATCAGACCTAAAACATGAACTATTCTGTCATGGAATCTGGGATCTATCATGGAAGCAAGAAAGAGTAGAGTCATAGAGAAAGAGAGAGCTGGAAGAATCTAAAATAGCCTGGATGAGAGCCTCAATGAACTTAGCATTTCTTGTTAGGAACTGAACAAGGGATGAATAACCACAATCCAAAACTAGAAGTCACATGGGAAAGAAACAGGCCATCTCCTAGGATTGGCCAGGTGAAGTGGGAACTGGCACAAAAGAATCTGAGGTCCAGATTTACAAAGAGATTCATTTTCCAGTATTAAGGTTTGAACTCAGGCCAGGAGCATAGCCTAGTGGTAGAGTGCTCACCTAGCATGCATGAAGCCCTGGGTTCGATTCCTTGGTACCACATACACAGAAAAAGCTGGAAGTGGCACTGTGGCTCAAGTGGTAGAGCAAAATGTGTCTTGAACAAAATGTGTTCAAGGATAGTGCCCAGGCCCTGAGTTTGAGCCCCAGGACTGGCCAAAAAAAAAAAAAGGCTTGAACTCAGGGTTTAGACAATATCCCTTACCTTTTTCTTTCAAAGAATGGTACTATACCATTTGGGCTCATTAATTGGAGACAAGAGTTCAGATATTCCTTCTCAGATAAGCTTCACATTATAATCCTCATATCCCAGCCCCTTGAGTAGCTAGGATTACAGGAGAGAGCCATTGGTGCCTAGCTCCTTTGGCATTTACTTGGGCAAGTCCTGTGCATATAGGATAGATGGAGACAGGATGCAACATGAGAAAGAGTACTTTATAAAGGAAATGCCAGTAATGAGATCATTTCAGCAGGAACAGGCAACTAGTACACAGAGAAGTCACACAACGTCCATGCATGCTATGTCTGTCTAAGCAAAAAATCTGCCAGCTCCAGATTGACTTCATTAGTCATTTAGAAGTATGAAGATCACAGAGGGAAAAATCCTCCTCCTCCTTACTGCACAATAATTGATCATCTGTATAAACAGAAATAGATTAGAACACCAGCTCTTCAATACATAAATATTTCATTCACCAACCACTTGCTATTTTGCTGGCAGTGGTGGTGAAGAACCATTCATACAGGTGTAAATATGGCCAGCATCAACCAGGAATTTGGTGTTGACGAGGATTTGTGCACAGAAACAGACTCACCACAAAGCCTCCACGGACCAGATGCAGTCGGGAAATTGGTGAGAAGCAGGCAGTTACGTAACTCACTTTAATTATTGTCCTTTCACTCTTTGGGTCTGCTTGAACCAATAAGATTGTCATTTAGCAAATATTTATCAAAAATTATGGGCACTGGGCTCTTAGCTAGTTCACTGAATAGCCTTTTCTATTAGAATCCTCAATTCATGTGAACGAATATTTTTAAGAATAAATGGCTGAATGAATAAGAAAAAGGAACTCTTTAAAGACTAGCCTGTGGCTCATGCCTGTCATCTCAGCAACTTGGGAAGCAGAGATCAACAAGACTGAACTGAAAATTTAGCAAGACCTTGTTTCAACAATCAGTCTAGAGTGATGGCCCACATCTGTAATCACAGCTGTATGGAAGAAAGGAGAATTGGGGTCCAAGGCTATCTCTGGGTAAAATCACAAGACCCTATCAAAAAGAAACGAAAAGGTTGTGGGCATAATTTAAGTGATAGAATGTCTGCCTAGCAAGTGTGGAGTGCTGAGTTCAAACTCCGTACTACCACCAAAAACAAATACCTTTAAGAAAAAAAAACACGTTAAGAAAATGAATTATACACAAATCCAAACAGATAAGAGATAAGCCAGAGAATAAACATTCTACAGTCCTGTCCCTTTAGCCAGTTCTCTGGCTGGATGAGGTTGTATATAGCTATAATCCCAGCACTTGAGAGGGTAAGGCAGAAGGATCAACATTTTGAAGATAGCTTGCTTGGATTTCATGAAGAGATCTTGTTTTAAAGAAATCAAAGAAGGAAGGAAAGGAAAAAGGGAGGGAGGGAAAGGGGAAAGGAAGGAAGAGAGGAGGGAAAGAGAAGAGTTTGGCTCATTTCCAAAATTAAAAATACCACTACTGATATTGTGCCATTCCATAAAGGGCAGAAAGGGATTGCAAAGACCCTGACGTGGCAAGACATGAGTCATAGCCATGACCTACACGCAAGCCAAGAAGACCTATCATTGAGGAACAATCCGATCAGGGATTCGTGCTCTGCCATATGCTTCTCCCTCAGAAGCACTGAAAAGGAAATGTGTGTGTGTGTGTGTGTGTGTGTGTGTGTGTGTGTGTGTGTGTGTGTGTACACATAGATGCTGGTCCTACAGCTTTAAGTCAGGGCCAAGGGACTATCCCTGAGCTTGTTTTGCTCCAACCCGGTGCTCTGCCACTTGAGTCACAACTCCACTGGCTTTTTTTTGTAATTTATTGGAGATAGTCTCATGGACTTTCTTTGCCCTGGCTGACATCATACAATAATCCTCAGATCTCAGCTTCCTAAGTTACTAGGGTGTGTGCCACCAGTGCCAAACTGAATATTGCACTTTAAAAGACAAAGTAGTGAGCAATAATGCTTGGTAAACTTATAATACGATCTATAGGGATGTATATAACACAGGTATCCTAAAGGTAAAATTTTCCAAATTAACCATAGTGCAAAGAGAATACTATACTAAAAACAAGTTTGAAAAGACACATGGCCTAAAAATTTTCTGAGGGAAATAACTCACCCATTGTGAAATCAATGTTCAAATCAATACACCTTGGGGAGCAAAATAATGCTCATTGATGGAAACTGATTTTTCTTTTTCTTAAGAAATTCTCAAGGGGTAGACAACATTTTTTGCTACCATAATGAATGAAACCAAATAAAGGCAATGTCAGAGGCTAGATTTCCTCCCTCTTTAACACCATGTCTAAAAGTTCTCTCTTTTGATATGTTTAAAAATAGATTGCGGTTTCATTTTTAATTTCATTTTAATATCCAAGCAACAAATTGATGCATCGTGTACCTAACAGCACTATTTTAAGTAAAGTACTCCCATTGGCAGTTTAAAAAAAAACAGTAATAGCAGGGGGGCAGCAATGGCTCTCACCTGTAAAACTAGCTATGTAAAAAAGAATAAATAGAAGGCTTGTGGTCCTAGCCACTCTAGGAAAATAATGAAGGCAAAAAGGGGCTGAGGAATATGGATGACTTGTCTAACAAGTCCGTAAGCCCTGAGTTCAACCTTCAGTGCCATTTAAAACTAAAAAAAAGGGAGGGCTGGGAGTTTGGCCTAGTGGTGGAGTGCTTGCCTAGCATGCACGAAGACCCAGATTCGATTCCTTGGTACCACATGCATAGAAAAAAGCCAGAGGTGGTGCTGTGGCTCAAATGGTAGAGGTCTAGCCTTGAGAAAGTCCAAGGACAGTGCTCAGGCCCTGAGCTCAAGCCCAGGACTGGCAAAAAATAAAAAAAAAATCAGAAATTAGTATCAAAAGTAACTTCTCAGGAATCAGCTTGTCTTAACCAACAAACTTAGTAGTTGCTAATTTTAAAACATCTTGCTATTTTGCACTTTTCCTACTCCTTTTTGTACTCCAATTAAAAAACTATTGACTAACACTGAATCTCTGTGTGGACTGCTTTCACAAAAGCAAGAAGTTCTTTATGAACAAAGAAAAGATAACAATGAGTCTGATTTCTTTTTACATTTAGCAAGTTGGTTCAAGTGAGTGAATAGTTAGAATGAATAGGTCACCATACATTACAAACTGTCTAATTCAAATATTGTCTTTGTAAGCCAAATGTATGATTGGAAGAGAGCTTGCTTTCTACCCTTTGGAAACTGAAAAGTTGCATAAGAAAGGACAGATGGATGATTTGTGGAAAAGAAATGTCACTCAATTAATGTTTGTTAAAAAGGGTGTCATGGATCATTGGCAGAGTTTCTACCCATTGGCAACTCCCCCATCCAGCCAAAGATTAATTGAGCATCCAGACTACTAGTTTTTCTGGTGGAGAGGAAAACAACAGTAGAAGCTGATATGAGAACCCTCAAGAGAGAAGCTAGATGGCCCATCTTCCACTGGTACCCAGTAGCCATTGGTTGATATTTTTCTCTTTGATGGAGATTAATTCAAATCAAGTCACTTTTTTGTACCTTCTTTGTCTCAGGTATAAAATAGGAATTTCAGAGTGGCTTGAACAGATACAATTTACAATAAAATCATTCATTGGCACATGGTCATGACCTTAACAATTCAAACCAAATTGATTATGGTACCATTTCTCATTGAATAGAATATCTAATGAGATGCCTATAGCAACACTAAATACCATAGAGAACAAAAAGCAGAGCAAAACGAAAGCCTAAGCAATTAGAAAACAAATATAAGCCAACCTTCCACGTATGCAAAGAAAGAAGTAGAAATAACTGTTTTCCTCCTAACTTAACATTCAAAAAGAACTCATCTGTATAGTATGGGAGAGGGATGTGGTCACTTATCATGTGAAAACTCATTTCTGTTTTTCTCATACCCTGTACTATGTAGAACTAAAATGAGCAGGGCAGAGGTGAGCAAATATGGTCTTCTATGGAGAATAATGTAACAATTGGAACACAACTGGGATTGATTCATGCTAACCTGGAAATAGTATGGATATCTGTGCAAGTCTGTGTATGCACGAAGAGAGGGGAGGGGAGGGGAAGGGAGAATTTCCCAAAGTGAAATTTCCAGAAATTACCCTACAGACTTAACCCAAGAAAGGTCTCATAGGCAGACATAGACATAACTACTCCTTTTCCAATACAGTCCAGGTGGTTCTGCGGCAAGCTGGACAAACAGGCCTTCCTCTCCACTGACCGTTCCCACCAGAGCAGGGAAGGTGTCCGCAGGATCTAGCTGACTGGGTTCCTAATGGTGCTGTGGTTAATTATTGACTGCTTAGGGATTTACCCTTATCTCTCCATCAGAAGCTAGCTCAACACCTTAAGGGTGAGCCATTTCCAGGGAGGTGGGAAAGGGAATCTACACACAAGCCTTTTACTTGTTTCCCTTTGGATGATTTTAACAGGTCCTTTAGCATGCCTCCATTACTCACTTTTGGGTCAGGTTGCAAGGCTCACAGCTCCTTTAGTAGGGGCCAGACCCACCGTGAGGGAGGCCTGCAGAAGCAAGCTTAACTCTCAACAAAATGTTTCTCCTTGGCTTTTTGACTCTGGAAATCCTGGGGATTCCTGAGGGTGAGAATCAGCCCCTCACTCCCAAAGCAGCCTGTCTGCTGAGGACCTCTGAGGAGGGAGTCAGTACAGCCTGAACCCAGCTGCCCCAGATAAGAGGTGCCCGTGTTAATGCACAGGCTTCCTCTGCACCTCTGCAGGACCTTCCTTTTCCAAACAGTCTCCCTTTAATGTTGGCGAATGTTGTTTTTCCATTGACTCAACATCTCGCCTCTGGTGTTGAGCCAGGGGGGGAAGTTGGAGGGGGGGCCATCCAGAGGGAGGGCCAGCCAGTCTGCTACATCTCTAAATAAGCTGGGCACCTGTTTCACAAAGTTTCAGATTCTTGCTTCCTCCAGACCAAGATCAGTCTTTCTCTTACTCCCAGGTGGTCGGACCCGCTCTCCATCTTTCAACCTCACTATCAAAGATGTATCATCTTTATATAGATTTCACTATCATATTTGAAGAAAAGGAAAACAAGAAGTTTAGCTGTGCCTAACACCCCTAAAACACTGAGAAAAGAGAAGAGGCAAGCAAATGAAAACACGATGGGGAAATGGAGAGGAAGAAAAGGTGGAGCAGACCGGATATGACAAAGAATCAAGACATGAACACAAAAGGTCAAAGGGAGAGGAGAAAAAGAGAGGAGGGGGAAAGGAAAAGGGCTAAAAAATGAAATCTTAAATGAAAGAATCCCCCCCCCCATTCCATAAGCTCAGTTTCTCAAGCACCTAGACAGTGGCCAAGTTGAGGGCTGAGAACAGGCTTGAAGGAGGAAGGGGGCTTTTCTGGGCAGTCCAAGGTCAAAGGGCATCTTCAAAACCAAATCTTGATTAGAGCCAGCTAAATGTTTTGACTTGGGGGAGACAGTCAGGATTAAAAAGCAAAATAGAGCAGCATGGAGAAGAAAGAAACAGGAAAAGAAAGGAAAAAGTTTTAAAAAAGGAAAGAAAAGCCATGGTGGACACAATGGGAAGGATAGAAAACACTTCTGCTTGGGCTAGCCATCTACTAACAAGCTGTAAAGATCTCCAATGACAAGTTGTCACATTAGTTTAGTGAGACTGAAGCAGTCCTTATCCCCTTTCCTGTGCTTAATCTCTCCCTGCGAGCCACAAAAACATGCTACCACGTTTAATAGGATTAGTATCGTTCACTTTCTCCCCCACCCCTTTTTATTTTTACAATTCTATTTCAGCGACCCTCCATCCACAGACTTCCTGTGGTGCCCAGCAAAACCTGATGTATGTGTGTGTGTGCGCGCGTGCGTGTGTGTGTCTGTGTATGCATGTACACATGTGTGCATGGCTTTTACCCTCTACAGACATTATTCAAATCTGAAAAAAAAAAAAACCCAATGTATTTGTTGACCACTTTGTCCCTTTTCCTGCACTGAATGATTTTCTCCTCCTAGAAATAGCCAGAGCTGGAGGGGATCAGATTGGTGATATAAAGGTTCAGGCAAAGCCAGGCCTGATTATGAGAATAATCATGAAAAAAACAAAACAAAACAGTCCCAGCAAAGGCTGGGGTCTAAGAGAAATTGTTTTAGCTCAAACTATAGGCAGACCTGGGTTTCAATTCTAACTCCTCTATTTACTTACTTGGTAGCTTTGAATAAGCACTGAGGCCTTCTACACTTGTTCCTATGGTGGGGATACCGGTCTCCCTAGTTGTTGGGGGAGCTGCAAATAAAATACTTTATTCCCTCACTTCAAAATTCCATTGCTATATGTTTGGACTCCTGAGGCCAGCATGCCGTACTTACAATTGTGCATTAAAGATGACTATGTGTTTCTCTACCAAAGCCATCTTTAACTGGATGCTGTGTCTTTTGGTATTTTCATATTAAAAAACAAAACAAAACAAAACCAAGTACAAGTGTGAGTACAGAATTCAAAGTGTCTGACATACAAGAAGTGCTCAGTAAATGTTACAAGTACCCGTCATTGCTCCAGATCATTGCCCCTTGTGTTTTGTGTTTTCACTGCAAGATCACATTGGAATATGAGAAAAGGAAGTGTTACCTTGCCCATCGTCCAGATTTTTCTAGAACAAAGCTCCTAATGAGGCTTCAGAAACTTAACCACACCAGAAACAGCCCAGAACTGTTGAATCAGTCCAGGCTCACCAATCACCATGCTTAGCAGCATCTAACAAATGACAAGCATTTGATAAGTGGCCGATTCCAATTTTGTAGAGTCCTCTTTGAGTATTACACCCCCTCTGCTCTTCCCAGCATTAGGAAGAGACAAGAGGAACCTGTCTACATGATGGATGAATGGGGGAGGGGGAGAGGATCCACAAAGTCCTGAAGGATGTACACTGAGCCTCACTTGGGTGGGAGATAGGTATGTTGGGGGGGCCATGAAGGCACTAAAGGACGCTCTGACTCTCAGATTCCACATTCCATGCACCTAAGAGGGGGCAGCACTCATAGAATCAAGATCCTGCCAGCAACCATCCCCCTCCTTTCCCTTCCCAGGAAGAATCCTGAAATCTCTGCCCCTGGAGGTGGCAGTCCCAGAGCTGTTGGGTCCAAATTGTTCCCCAGCCAATTTAGGTTTAGCAAGGAAGCAGCATCAAAAATGTGGATGATGGGCTGGGAGTCTGGCCTAGTGGTAGAGTGCTTGCCTAGCATGCATGGAGACTTAGAAATGGTGTTGTGGCTCAAGTGGTAGAGCTCTAGCCTTGAGAGAGTCCAAGGACAGTGAACAGGCTCTGAGTTCAAGCCTCAGGAGTGGCAAAAAAAAAATGTGGATGAGAGGAAGCCATGATATTTGGCCCTTCATCCCGCCAAGAGCAGCAGCCAGTTTTAACCTCCTACCTCACCTTCCTCCTACTTCTCCCTTCACCTCCCAGATGACCCTCCACATCCTGTCACACCCAGGAACCTCAGTACTGGGAACGGAGGCCCTGTGAACCATCTAGCACTGCACCCTCTACTTCCACACCTCACTTCCTTTATCCCTTCCAGGCTCCTACTCTTCACTTTCTCTCCTCCCAATTCCCACTCCTCACTTCTTTCCATGCTCCCTACTTCAGGTCCCCATTCTCTCTCCCCCAGGCTCCTCAGCAACCCCTATTCAGTTCACTAACTTTATACAAACACATTTGTGTCCTCCCCACCCACATCCAACACCCTCCACCCCACATACACCCCACCTTGTCCCCTCTCCAACTACTGGGCTGTGCTTATCTAGAATCTCACCCACATCTTTCCTGCTGCTCATCCAGTGCAAGAGTTGGGCAAAAAAAAATCCTCTACTGGGAAGGGGCTGAGAAACAAAAGCCAAAAGCAGCCACCCGATGGCCTGGCACCAAATATATGTGCCTTTCTAATTGTCCTGGTGTGCCCTTTGGGTATAATCCCCTAGAGACACAGACATTTTCCTCCTGAATAAAACAGGAACCTTCCATAAGTGCCCCCAAAATACCCAGGAACAGGCTCCTCTCCCCCAAGGACAGCTACTTCATCTCATTCAGGGAAATCTAAATCCTTGCAGTACTCACTGGGGACTGGTCCCCATTCCCATGCTGGAAATTCTGACCCCTAGAGAAATAGGATTGCTTTCGCTATAGCCTTTTGAGGGTACCAGCAGAACACCTTCTGTGGGACGTTGAACTAGCTGCTCTTTCTCCAGAACCGACATTGTAGGCTAATTTGCTCTGCTGTCTGCTGGTTCAGCCTGTTCCATTTCCTTGGCTTTCTTCCCCTCACATGGCTTCAGAGTCACAGCCAGGCAAAGCACTTTCCTGCCTGTCTTCCTCTCCTTGCTCACAGCTGTCTTTGGTTGGGCACTCCCTGCATTACCTTGTCTCATGCTTGGATTCAATGGTCTGAACATAATCTTAAGAAGGCTTGCTTTTTACTTTACATGCATTTGGGGAAGTTGGTTATTCTCACAAATTAAATCATATGCAGATGAGATGCATTTGTTTTTGTTTACCTAGGAATGTTGACCTTCTTATTTTTGTATTTCCTGCTTGTTATTCCCTATTGAATAGCACTTTTTTCTTATTCTAATCAGAAGCTTCTATGAGAAAGGTCCAATGCCTGTGAAGTAGGGAAGGTGAAAAAGTCCTCACCCCCACCCCCACCACAAAAAAGAGAGGGAGAAAATTTTAGATTGGCAAATCAGTGAGCCTGGCAAAAAGTTCTAGGTCCAGGAACATGAGGCCTATCTTTCAAGCATGCACAAATTCTGTTCTGGATGGCCTAAAAGGTATGTGTGTGTGTGTGTGTGTGTGTGTTGTACATGAGCCCAAGGAAGCAGTCTGTGTGGGCTACATTTGTCCATGCATGCATGCACATGCAAGTCCAGTTATTCAGAAAAAAAAAACAAAAACGTTAAGACAAGAAGGTGTACAGGAGTGCTGATGAACCTAAATCTAAAAGCTTGCATTTGTGAGCAAAATAGGCTCCATATCTCAAGTACCAATCATGTGCTGAGCAATTCCACTTGTGTAGAAGTCTCTTCTACACAACTCACAACTTGGATTATTATCTCCATTTGAACCATCAAGAAAATGGAGGCTTGGGAGAAGTTAACTCACTCAAGGTCATCATGGAGTCAGTCACCCCTGTTTTTGTAGTGTGACACTGTGAGACTTCCCCAGATTGCCCCCTCCTCTTCTTCCTCCTCCACCTCCTCCTCCTCCTCTCCTACTAGAGCCTAGCCTGGAAATCCTTTTATTTAGTTTAAAGCTCCTTTGGTGATTCTGATGATCAGCAGGTCCTTGCAAGTGCTCCTCACATCAAACCCTCCTGCTAGCCCACTTGTGAGTCTTCCCTCTGAGCAGCCTTCTCCACGTTGGATAAAACATTTAAAACATATTTAAATAGCAATTTCGAAAAACTATGCAGCATATGGCTTTCTCTTTTGATCTCAAAATGATGACAAACAGACACTTAGATACTTCATAAAAGAAATATTACCAGAAAAATTATAGAAACCTGGCTTTCAACTTCGTCTTGCTCTAATTTAAACAAAATGCAACTTTCCGGAGTTATTCTTGCCCCGAAAAAAAAAATCCAAAAACTGGCTCTTCTTTCTCTTGCGCTCCCTTCTCTGCCCGACGCCTATTTATTTCTAGCCCGCTCCTCAACCTGAATAAAAGCTTTGTAAGAGCTTTGTAAGTATGGGTAACTCAAGTCCTATCACCAAAGCCCAGAAAATAGAGCACCTCCTCTGAATTCTCACCCTTGACATGAAAGACCAAAGAAAGGGGAAGCCGGAGTAACCGCCAAATACCCTTAAATTGACAAAAGAAGCCAGGGCAGAAGGACAGATTTTCATTCCTCCGAAGGTCCCGCCCCTCTTGCGATCCCGAGAGACACCCCGCCCCCGCCCCCCATTCCTCACCCCCAGTTCCCTGTCCAGTGAGCCCACCCGCTGTGGCGCGCCGCCACCAAGTCCTCGAAGCAACAGGCAGCGGCTGGCGGGGGAGGGGAGGCGACAGGGGGAGGGGGCAGCGCTGACCTGGTCGCAGCCCACGTTTCTCAGCCCCGTACGACGCCCCCCCCACCCCGCCCCAGCTCCATAACCCACCCTCAGCAGGTGGCTGCCCTCCGCACCCCACTCCGGGGCTCAGAACCGGAGTGATCGGAGCCGGGCTGCGGCTCCCGCGGACACCTGGGGAAAGGCCGGGATGTGGGGGCTGGGGTACCCGGGACAGCGGGCGGGGCCCTCTAGACCCCCTGCGGGCGCTGCCCCCAGAAGCTGGGGCGCTCGCTCCGCGGGGATGGTGGCACTGCGGCCCGCGCGGAGTCACTCGCTGGCCAAGGCCGGGCCACGGAGCGCGGGGCCGCGGCGAGGAAGGGCACTCTGGGGGGAGTGGAGCGGGGGAGAAGACACCCGGAGCAATCGGAGGAGCAGGAACCCTGCTTCCCGCCCGAGGCCGAGTCGGGAGAGGAGACTCCCGGCCTTCCCGCCCATCCCGAAACTTTTCCAAGGCGCGCGGGCGTGTTCCTCTCGGATTTTTGGCAATCCCGAGTCACCCCCGAGGAAGAGGCACACACCCCTTCCCTCCTCTACACCACCCCGCGAACTACGCGCGGCGACCACACGGGAACCCCACGGGAGACGTGGGCCTCTGGAGGGGGGAGTCGCCGAGGGTGGGCGCGCAGGCAGCAGGCGGCGGCTCCGGAGCAGAAAGGAACTCACGAAAGCCTGGAAGAGCGCTCAAAAAAACAAAACACAACCCCACAACAACAAACCAAAAAGCCTGCCCCAGCTCGGAAGGATAGCGGTGCCCAGAGGCTTTGCGTAACTTTGCCCACTGCGCCCCCGCGGGCAAAGGCGCGCTCTGCCTCTCCCTGCCCGCCGCCCTCCCGGCCGCGGCCCGAGCCAGCCTTTGTACTTCAGTGACAGCCAAGGAGAGCTGATCCGAACCTCCGCTGCTGGTGGCATGTGTGTGTGTGTGTGTGTGTGTGTGTGTGTGTGTGTGTGTGTTTTAAGTAAAATCACTGCGTCTCCAAATCCTAGATTAGAGAAAGGCCAGTTATGGGGAGGAGCAAGTGAATCCCCTGGAAAGGAGAGCGGGCTCGTGGCCTGGCTAGGCGCGGTGGCGAGGCCCGGTGGAGTGGCTGGATTATGTAAGTAACAGCCCGCCCGGTGCCGGACACCATCTGTTAATTTCTTGATATTGGAAAGTTGGGTGCCTGAGGCTAAGCCGGGGCTGGCTGCCGAGGGCTCCCAGTCTGTCTATTCCTTATTTCTCCAGGGCAGGAAACGCACCTCCCTTGGTTTTTTTTTTTTTTTTTACCCATTTCCATCAAATCAAGTAGCCGTCTGACCCCTGGACCACCACCCCAACACCACCACCCCCAATCCTCACGAGTGTGGGCTGTGCGCTGTTGGGTTGTGAGGAGTGGAGAGCGATTTTCTTTGAGGTTATATTTATAAGAATGAGTCCTTCTGACTACTAGATACTTTTCTGACACATTTGCACTCTTTGGGGTAAAGGAAGGGGGTATCCCTCTTATTCAGGGAATAAGGACTTTTTTTCTGTAATAAATTACTTTTTCTGTCAACACCCCTGTCTGCAATTTCTCCTAAGGGTTATATTTCGACTTCTTTGGAGTGATTCGTTTCTGTTTACTTTGAAAGCTGTTGGTTAAACAAACATCACTCAGAGGCTTCTCAACACTGGGGTTCCCCAGAGAGAAAGCCCGCAGCTGTTTCTTGCTACTGATCTTGCGGTATTTCACTTTCTGCCCCACTATTCAGAGCAAATCCAGGTTGGGTTTGGCTGGGCACAGGGGGGAAAAGAATGAGAGAGGCCAAGTGTCAGCTTGCCTGAGGGACTACCTGCTGCAGGCCAGTCTGCTCCCCCGGGTTGGGTTTTCTTTTTCTTCCCGTCCTCAGGCTGCTGCTGGTGGGTTTGGTGGGTAGGTGGCCATGAGGGTTCTCGCGCATCGTTTGCTGGAATTCGCGCCTCTGTTTGCCTGCCTCTCATCTGGGTGTCTTAAGGTTTGATGATGGCTGGATATAAGTTTTTAAATCTCCTACACGCACCCTCTTCCCTCCAAACCCCAATTAATGGCTTTAAGAAAGAAGGGAGGGGGCTACACCAAGGAAAAGTCAAGGCGAATGTGTTTAACCCCGAACCAGATGCACTGGTGATAACGGCAAGTTTGACTCTGAACACACACACACACACACACACACACACACACACACACACACACACACACACAATCCCCCTCTAGATAAATAAGCAAACGCAACCCGCAGGGGGTTTGTTTGAAGCTGGATCCGAACTCGAGTTAACTTCTAAATTGCTGGTGTGATTTTGAACATCGGGAAGGAGAGGACGCGCTGACCCTAGTTAGGTCTGGCCTCTGCTTTCCCAGATGGAGCCATTATCTATGCGACTTCTGCCCCACAACGGATCCGCTCTCTTTCCCCCATCAGAAAACAAACCAGAAGTGACCGCAGATAGGGGGCTTGGGCCTGACGCCTGGCTGCAGAACCCCCTTCCCCCCACACCCAGACACCCAGGAGAGCATCCTAGCTCGGACCAGAAAGGTTGCCTAGCTTGTTTGTGGCCGCGGCAGGCAGAGATCAGCGTAGGCTGCTTACAAAGCTGGACTGAAGAGCCAGCTCGCCCGCCCAGCGTAGCGTGCGCGCCTGTTTGAAGGAGCGGCTCCTGCGCCCCAAAGCCGGCTAGGAATTGCTACCACCGAACAGCGTGGCGAGCCGCGAGCCTGCACCGCCCAGCCTGGGGGGTTGAAGTGTTTCTTCCAGAGAATGCACTAAACTTTTAAATCCGGCCTTCTTTTGCCCCCCAGCAAAAGTCTGCCTTACTGGGGTGCGCTGGGGAACTTTTCCCGCCGCCTGATCCTATCAGGTGTAGTGTGTTCAAAACGTGCAACAGAGAGCACGTGCATCAGAGGTACAATTGACCCAAAGTTAAGGGCTGAAGTTGGAGCTCTTTTCTTTCCCTAGTCTCCTTTCTTCCCGCCCACCCTGAGCACCCCCCTTTCCTTCCCTGGTCTCCTCCCTTTTAAATATCAAATTGAGCAGATGGTTTTAAGGGGTAAAGAACATACGTTCTTTACTAATACCAGTTTATTTGTGGGCTGCCGCTAATTTATTTGTTCAAACAGGTTTTTAAAGAAAAAAAATAATGAAAAAGAGCAAGAGAACAGCTTCGACCCAAATTTTCCAACACAATACACCCGCTTACCTCGAAGGGACCATCCTGTATCTAGTGAGCATGAGGGCAGATTATTTCAGTTCCCAGTCTAAACTGTCACATCCCTGTAAGAACATTTGATTCAACAGCGGATCACTGGAGGGGTGAATGGTGTGTGCCTGTGTCTGTGTTATTTCCACAAAGGACTGGAGGAGTGTCTAGGGGAGAGGAGGAGGGGAAGGGGTAAAAGGCTGGAGATGCACCTATAAGTCTTTTCCCATCTGGCTGACCTGATTTCTCCCTCCTCCCCTCCATCACCAGAGCCAAAAGTTTGCTACAGGCTATGGACTTGAACATACTAACATCGTTATTCAGAGACAAGACTTAATATCCTGTTTACAGTTGGATAAATTTGAGGGTGCAGTTGTAAATATCTCAGAGAGGTGTGTGTCTGTGGCAGAAGATGTTGGTAGTGGCTGACCCGTATCCTCGTAACACACCCCATAAATACTGTTGTGACAACGCGGCACGACCTTTGATCTGATTAAATTCAAGGGACACACACACACACACACACACACACACACACACACACAAATACTTCTCCCTGTCCTACCTTAAAAAAAAAGGAAAAAGATCCCCTAAATACTGAGCATTGAGTCTACAAGGTATGCATGTTTCTGCTTCGAAGCTCATGACGAGTCCCAGCTTTTATAGGATCTTTAAGTCATAAAGCGGCTGTTTTATTAAATGCTGTTTACTATGCCCAGTGAAACCTTCATGCTAGGGCTGGAAGGAGGCTGTCTTTTTAGCGTTTGTTACTAGCAAAGCTCAAAGAGCTCTTTAAAAAATATATCATCTGAAGAAATCTGGTCAGTTATTTCACCCACAAAATGTCAAATCAAAATGAATTTTCTATGGCTTTACCTTAGAGCCTGAGATTTTTAGCGTTTGAAATTTTCTTGCCTAATAAACTTCAAAGTTTATCACCCTGACATTAACATTGTGTAAATCCTATGTTGGACAGTTTTACCCCCGTCCCCAGTCATTTTGAGCTAGGGAGAGGTAATTGGAAGATAATGTTTGTGATATATATGTTTACATATGTATATATGTATACACACATATATAGCTGGTGTATCCACAATCCATATAATATTGTTAGAGGTGACAGAAGGTGAATATTATTCTTCCTAATCATTTTGACCTGTGATTGGGACTCAGTGTGGGTTTAAAAAAAAAACAACATCAAATTCATTGGACTCAGGGTGAAACATTCCCCCCCTCATGATTTTAATTCTAAACCAACCTGAATTTTATCCTTCACCTCCTCTTTTAAAAGCGTGACATATACCGTTGATACCGCCTAGGAGCTCGGTTAAAAAGTAGACTGGTTTGTGGATTTCCACCCCCTCAAACACACACACACACACACACACACACACACACACACACTCCCTCCTTTTATGCCACCCCCTCAGCCCCATCCATCTCCCCAACACACTTTTTCTCTAATATACTTTTCCGTGTCTTCCTCTACCCAAGTCCAGGGAGCGCTCACTCGCTCAGCGGCTCGGTGAACTTGATCAGCTGTATCAGGGAAATAGGGAAAAAAAAGCCCAGCGTCCTGGAAGATCAAGTGTGAGCCGGGCGCCGCTCTGCAGAGCGCCCGCAGATGGCTCGCCGCGGCTCGGGCGCGGAGATCCAGGCGCCCCGAAGCAGTGGCAGGGCGGGGTTGGGAGCGGGGTGGGTGGGGGGACCTGGGTTGGAGGCCCAGGAGGGGGTGGGGGAGGGCCGCGGGAGGAGGGGGCTCTCCCCTTCTCCCCTCCCAGCCCCTCACCCCTCCATCCCTTTTACATATATATGTGGGGTTTTTTTTTTCCTCCCAAGTTCTCTTGCCTCGCTATCCCCCCTTGAATCCGAAGGCGCCTCGCGATTGGGTGCTGGGGCCGGGTACGTCAGTCAGACTGTGACGTGCAGTCTTCCTGTTTCCTTCAGCTGTGTCTTAAAGTAAATCTTGTTGTGGAGCGGAGCCCTCAGCTGAGCGAGCGCTCGGAAACCATTCACCATTGCAGCCGCGCGGAGCAGAGCGGCGCAAAAGAGCTCCGGCCGGGGCCGCCCGCGCCCTCGCCGCCGCCTCGCCCGCCTCGCCCGCCTCGCCGCGCCCCGCGCCCCGCGCCCGCGCCCCGGCCCCGCGCGCCCTCGCGCGCCGCTCCTTTTCTTCTCCTCCTCCTCCTCCTCTGTCCTCTCCTCCTCTGTCCTCTCCTCTCCCCGCCCCGTCCCCGCTCTCTCTCTCTCCCTCTCCCCCTCTGCCCACTCGCCGCGCTCTCCTGCGCTCGCACAGACTCACCGCGCCTGGTCCAATTATCATATTCATCACCCGCAAGACACCACCGTGTGTGCGCGCCAGTGTGTTCCTCTCTCTGCCGGCCAAAAAGAGAGAGGGAGAGAGAGAGGGAGAGAGAGGCGAAAGAGAGAGAGAGAGGGGGGGGAGAGAGAGGGAGAGAGAGGGAGAGAGAGAGGCGCCCGGTCCCACGGCTCCGCGCAGCGCGTAAGTATCTTCTCCCCCTCGCGAGTCCCCTCCCCTTCGCCAGAGTCACTTGCACTGGCTTGTTCCTTCTAGAATGAGAAGGAAAAGAAAAGAGCCTCCCATTACTCACACCCGGGGAAACAATCTCTTTCCTCCCACCCTCCCACCCCAAGAGTTTTTTAAAAAATGAAAGGAGGGGGGTGGTGGGGAGGCGAACCCTAATCAAACGGCCTCTGCACACTTTGCAGAGCAGGGGGAGCCTCGGCGGGACGCCGCGCTCCGCTCCGCTCACTTCCGAAGAGTAAGTGGTCCGCTTGGCTTTTCTTTCTTTCTCCTCGCTGCTGGTGGCTTGGGGATGGTGGTGGTGGTGGTGGTAGTGGCGATGGAGATGGGGGTGACCGGGGAGGAGGGGACGCGCTGATGTCGCCGCCGATCTTGTCACCTTTTGTGTATCTGGGGTACGAGGACGGTTTGGCTGTCCTCCCTTCTTTCTCTTCTCAGGGGAGAGGGACAACGAGGTGTGGAGGGGGGACCGGGGCGCTTTTTGTTCATCTGGATTTCCATCCCCCACCCCCACCCCCCTCTTTCCGCCAAGCTCCATCCATCCCGTCTCTGGGTGAAAACTCCACTCCGGGGGCTCGTCCCCAGGTCCTCTCCCTTTGTCTTGTTTATTATCGCTCCCTTTCTTCCCAGCTCTTCCAATTTGCTTGTAATTTGCATACCTTTCACTTCTCCTTTTGAACCCCAGCAGAGGGACGGGGAGTGGGGAGGAGGGCCCAGGGAGAGAGGGGGGAGGAGTGGGGGGCGCTCTTAGTACTTTTCTCCACCCAACACTGTCGACGCTGAAATGTTGAAGTCGGGGTTGGAGCGGTGGAGTGATGGGTCCTGAGCACGCCACCCCTGTCCGGACTGGGGTAAGGTGGCACCAAGTGCCTGGAGTGCAGGGGTCGGGGCGCCGAGCGCCGCCACTGAGGTGGGTAGAGGAGTCGAGATCCGGGTGGGATAGGAGTGGGCTCCTGCAGTGGGTTGTGCGTGAAGAATCTCACGACCATCCCTGGCGTTCTCTGGTGTTGGGCAGCTGCGCTCTGGTCTTGCCGACTTGGTACCAACTGTTTTACTCCAGTTTGGAGGACTG
The DNA here is from genome assembly GCF_031878675.1 of Megascapheus bottae. Taxonomy (NCBI): domain Eukaryota; kingdom Metazoa; phylum Chordata; class Mammalia; order Rodentia; family Geomyidae; genus Megascapheus; species Megascapheus bottae. Next base: position 49,372,819 of record NC_143518.1, on the reverse strand, counting down.
GGGAATAATGAGAAAAGAGGAGAGGTGAGAGTGATCGTTGTGAAGATTGAGGAAAGTGCAAGGAGTGGGGGGAAGGGAGATGAGTTCTTTCTTGCCTGCGCAGACAAGAAGGGGGGAGGGGCGATGGACATCACCCAAAGTCCAGTTTAGCAAGTTGTTGGCTCTTCTGGTGTGCCAGCCAGTCAGTTCTCCTGCTAGATCTGATGGGGGTGAGGGAGGGGCAAAGGAGGAGAAGCTTTCTACACCATAAAGGGTCTCTGGACCCTTCTCAGCTTCTTGGGATGTTGAGTTGTCCAGGAAGATTGAGAGCAGAAACAGGAGGAGCGGTTGTCCTGAATAGCCCAAAGGAGTCAGGTTGGAGTGTGAAGCTGCTGTTCTTGGCAAACCCTAGAGCCCTACCTGCCTGGGGGAAGACTGGGAACGCACCTACTTCTTTTAATTTTTCCAAGAAGGTCTGTGTTGTCTGTCTCCTTAAGCTTATAAAAACAGAGCAAGCACAGGGTGGCCTCGTCTAAAGTCAAGGCTGGAAGTCTCCTCTTTCCTCTCTCCCTCTCTTCCTTCCCCTCCCTTTCCTTGCTCCCACGCCATCTCTTCTAAAAAGAAAGAAAATCATTTCCTTTCTTAAACAAGATAGGCAGAAGTCTATTAGCAGAGTGTGTATGGGCAGGGCCTGACAGGTGTGTTGTGTCAAGAAAGACAGGTGCAAATTTCCTCTGTGTCTCTGTGTGTCTGTATAGTTCCAGACCACAAGGCTGGTTTGAGGGTTGTAGAGGTTTATGAATTTATGGTTGTCCTGCTTAATAGGATTGTCTGGGCTAATGGAAATCGGGCTGCTGTTTCGTGGAGCCCTGCCATGTGAGTTCTTTGAGAGGAGGTAGGGGCAAGTTGGTATGTATTTGTTTAGTTTTCCGAAGGATGTTGGCCAGCGGCTGTTGAGGCCATGTCTCAAGCTTCTGTCTGCTGGTCGGCCAAATGCACCCCCACTTGAGGCAGCAGGTGGAGACAGATTGACTTTCCCTGTGCTTCCCTCCACTTTTCAGTTTATGCCTATCTCCCAGAGATGGGCAGGCAGGGGGTAGGAGAGGGGGGGAAGAGGAGAATGCGCGCGTGTGTGTGTGTGTGTGTGTGTGTGTGTGTGTGTGTTGTGTCTTGGACAGCCCTCCACAGCCTTGTAACTGCCAAAATACCAAAGTCAGTTTGAAAGTGTTACTGGCATTAAAGCTTATCTTTTAGCATGCTTTCTCTCTGCCTAGAAAGAATAGGTATGTGCATAAACTCTTTCAAGTCGCATGCTAAATACTTTCATAAAGTCATTGTACCAGACATGTGCCAGATGTCCTATCTATGACTTTGATGGAGACAGAAAAATCTAAGGACACAAGGGGTAACTGTGCTCTTGTATGGGATGCAAGTTTGGGCAATGTGTTCCCTAAAGTTTCTTTTGAGAGCTTGAGAATATTTTCAGAGTGAATTGCAGTGTGTGATGAGCAAGGGGGAAAAAGGAGTATAAGAATGTGTGAACATGCTTGTATGACAGTAAAACTGAAGGAGATAAAGTCTTTGGTTTTATATGTGAGGGAAAATACTGGGAATTCAGTATAAGCACTATGCTTAGAATTCTTAGGACTTGACCTTCAAAAATGTTTCTTTGAACAGGCTACTTCTCTAAGTCTAGCAACCTATGAATAGGCTAGATAACAAACAGTTTGGGTTGGTTGTTTTGGCTTGTTGAGTATTTATCGTTGTTGTCATGAAAATGAAATAGTATATGTTATTTATTCTTTAAATTCTTTAAACGTGAAAGTCCCCTCCACCATGTTTTTCTTGTGTGCTTTTAAAGTTCTTTGGTTATTGAATTGTCATCTATGGCTTTGTTCATTTACTTTATTTTTAATGGAGGTTATCTGTGCTTGGCACTTATATTGATATTTTATGTGTCCATTATGCAGAATTCTATTTAGTTTAATCACCACCTTGTGGGGGGAAAGTCATGCATACATAAAATGCATCTTTGTTCACTTTTCCTGTTTCCTAGCATAGGTCTTCCAGAAGCCGTATGTACACCTCAAAATCCAATCCAGGTTTTCCTCTAAGTTGCCAGACTTACTCCTCTTTATTCAAAACTCAAAAAGGTCTTTGTCACCAATTTCTTATATCATTTCTGCAATTGCCTCAAACTTGCTATAGCAATATAAGAATTTGTGTATCTAGTTATGAATAAAATGTTATTGTGTAGTATAAAAATTGATCATCTACATGATTATCACTACAGTTTGTAAGTATTTGTAAAAATTGTGAGAGACAGCTATAAGGAATGTCTCAAGCCTTATTGCCTAGTACATTCTAAAGCTTCAAATGACATTTAGATTATTTCAATTTTCTTCAAAAAGACAAAAAGAGGTGTAAGCCTATTTTCATAGGATTATTTCTCATACTCTTTTATTTACTTAGTTAAGTAACATATTACTTTTTAAATAAGCAGAAATCAATATTTTTGGCATGTCCCAGGGAATTTTCTGAGTTCTTTATGCAGGTGAGAAATGCATTGATTTCTTTTTGCAGTCATGGAGGAATTGTAAAGAAATAGCTATGATTTGAGAACTCGATTTTGATAGAAAATTTAAGAATATGCCAATACAATCTGAGTTAATTGAAGTACTAATTTGTGCCAAATAGTTTTCTGCAAAAATAAATATCGAAAGCTTCCTTAATCTGATAGTAAGAAGACATATCTTTGAAGGAAAAATTACTAATTAGAAGGCATGAACACTTATACATAGGGCAGGGAACAATTTAGCTTAGAGATTCTTTTTTCGGGGGGGAGGCTATAGCTAAACCAAACCATCTGATTTTTTTCCATTGAACTACTAATTTTCAGATTGAATTATAATATTCTTTGTTTATGATATTCCACTTGAAATTTCATAACCAGGTTAACTCAAGTTGCTTAGATGTCTATTCAAAGATGAATTTCTAAAAGAAGTAAAAAAGTTTAAGCAGTTTCTTAAAATCATTTTTATCAACAAATACAGATAATAATCTAAGCAAGAAACTGTGCCAACCTTACACTCTCTCTGTCTCATAAAAGATTTTTCTGAACTATCTGAATAATTACCATAATGAAACACTTCTTTGTCCAGAATCTGGACTCCAGATAGATGCAGTAAAAGTTGTATCTCCCTCCCCTTCCCCAGAATAACTTCTTTATTAAAGTGGAGCGACGAACCACTTTCTAGTTCATATTTCAGAGTTCCTTTGAAATTATTTACTGACTATTCTTTTCTTCTAATATTAAGCAATGAGTATCCTTAGGATTCTCCAGGTTAAAGAGAATATCAAAGAATTCAGATTTTTATGAAGAATCTTATAAGATAGTTAAAGTATAACTTGATCATAGCTTGAGGTTTGCTCTTCTGGTATCTGTTTCTTAGTAGAATCTGCTATTGTACAGGAATTACCAAAGTATTTTTACAGATTAGATGCCAATTGGTACACTAAAAACTTTCAATGCTTTAAAATTTCTGTATAGATTTTCACATTGACTAATAAAACACTTATAATATATGTGTATTTGATCAATAATAATTTGGATTTAATTCTACGTTAGTGTTTTCCTGATATTGATAATCACAACTACTGATTGAAAGGCTTCACACTGACTAGTTAAACCCAGAATTCATGCTAAAATGAAAATACTGTGAAAGTCAACTGCCATTGTAGTGAAAGATTATGGTTTAGTACATGTGTTGAGGAACACAGCAGTTTTTGAAAATCTTAGTGAACAGGAGGGTATAGATGATAAAGCATTCCTTAAAATTTTTAGACCATGAATTGGGAAAGTATTAAAGCAATTAGAAAATATTTTCAAGTGATTTAATGTATATTATGATCGTTTGATATTCACACATGGTAAACATAGTCACATATATTTTGTTCATAAAACATGATGGTCATAAACTATTATGTCAACAAGTTATTATTATTTAACCTCTCTTATAATGATCTTGGATTATGGTCACAAGTGTATCATCATTCCCATCTTCATTTCTAAGGTTAGATCTAAGCTAGCAAAAGGGCTATTAATTTATGCCTCTTCTTGTTGGATTTCATCATTTCCCCCTTTGTTTTGTCCTAACTGTTACATCTCAGCTGAAAACAGCTAAAATATTCTTTAGTTCTTTTATTCTTTAGTATAAGAACTGAAAATATTCATTCTTTGCCCAAGACAGAAATCAATCATTTAAAAAAAAAAGGTTTAGTTGGATGAATTTGGAGGGAGTTACGGGATAGCTTCTTCTAAACAGATAAAATGATCATGTTCAATTTGCATTTCCTATGTACTGAAGGCAAAAGAAATGTGTCTTTCTACCTTCTATGCTAGGAATAGCACCCTTCTCTTGGCTAGGGCACAAATCGGGAGTACAGCTGTTGATACCTAGACTAGATGAGAGTAAGTCCAATTGACTCAGGGTAGATGTCAGTTGGGATGTTGCCTGGGTATGACTTTGTGTCCGTCATCCTGAATCTCTGCTACAGAAGTGTTCTTCCCATACAAAGAAAAAGGGGCAAAAGGAAAGTTCAATGTTAAGGTGAACAAGGGGAGAAAACATACTGCAGGAAGTTTATTTGGTGTGTTCACTGAAAATCTATGAGCTTTGCAGATGATAATAAAGGGAAAAGGATGTATGTCCCCCCCCCCACACACATACCAGCACAGAATAAGTCCAAAGACCCTCCCTTGTATCACCCCCTCCCAAACATAAGAGTTGAGAAAATTCATCCCTTCTCTTCTTTTCTCTCTCTCTCTCACCTGACAACTACTCCTGATTTATCAGATCTAACATGCAAGGGAAATATCTGCCATTACATTTTTTTGTATTTCTGAAGCCAATTTTATTATTAGTGTGTGAGGAGGTACAGATATTTTGAATTTTGATTTTGAATTCAATAGCAAAATCAGTCAGATGTCTGTTTCCATCTCAACTTAAGGAAATTTTATTTTGAAGTGTACAAAATATACTTCAAACATACAAACATATATAGAAACATCATCTTGATTTTGTGGTGCCCTAAAGCCATCATATATATATATATGTATATATATATACATACATACATACATACATACATACATACATGTATCTCATATTGATATTGAGAGTATAAATACTACATGATGAAATCTTGGTCATGATTTTAAAAAATACATAATGTTGCCATGTAAACGCTGAGCATTCTTCTTGATTTTTATAGGTTATTTCATGCTGAAATTATGCCTATTTGCATGGATAGTCATTCTTTAAAACTAGCCACAGATGCAGTCCTAGGGCGCACGTAGATGTTTTTACAGGTGAACCGAAAGAGATGGGAGCTGTTCCAAACACTCTGCACGCTGCCTTTGGCAATAGACCCTGTTATTGTGAAGATGTGCTCTGTTAAGCAAACGTGAAGTTCAGTATCAGATAAACCTGGCATGAAAAAAATATTGTCCTCTTTCTTCACAAAGCGTTAATTGTAAACAAAAAGATGTGACATCTTACATGTATTCAAAATTTGAGGTTAGCATTGCTACCTAATAAGTCCCACAATGTGAGATGAGTCCCACAATGAGATGCAAGCAAGGTTGTTCTCTCTTTATATGGTATCTTCAAGAAACAATAGAAGCTCATATACAAAGAAGGTATTTCCCTTTCTCACATATTTGATGCTGTTTTGTTTATGTGTCTTCCTTTGGTTGCTTACTCTAAGGTTTTTTTTTTCTTTCCCTTTACTTGGCGTAGGAAATAACATTTTACAACTGGCATGTGTCAGATAGTTCCTTTAGACATTTCAAGTTTAGATTTGGCATATAATAATAGAGGAAACCCAGAACTGAACATGTATTTCTCCTTACTTAGTCCAATATATTGTTCTACATTTTGATATCTGAAATGTATCCTTCCTTTGCAGTGATTTCAACTTCTCATCATTAAAACCAACAAAAAGGACATCATGAAAAATTACACATATTCTGATAGTTATGTTAAAATTCAACAATGGATACCCATCTCACATGATCTAAGAAAACAGTGCCCAATAAGCAGACATGAAAAATTAATATGTGTACATTTATTTCAATGATAAAGTGATCATTTATGTTTGAAAGAGACTGGTTAAAGTGTTCTTGCCATTTCACATGTGACAAAAATATTTTAAAATTCAGTAACAAAGGATGTGTGGCAAATATATGCACTTATTGTAGTGTCTTTTTCCTTTGGTAACAGTCAAACCACAGAAAGTTTAATACACAAATAGAATTGTCCACCCAAATTTCACACAGCCTCAAAAATGTACCCTTCTTTCTTAAGTATAGACCACTTTTTATCTTCTTTTATAATATGACTCAGTGCCCAAAATTTAATCAATTGGTTGTCACAGGCTGTGTTCTTATAATCTACCGTTTCTTCTGAAGATAAACAGTATCATTTTAGGCATTTGTGAAAGAGAATCATATTACTGGTGCTTAAGCAGTTTTTGCTTTTTTTTTAATCTTAATCCATCTTAAACCAGTGGAGCAGAAATATTTAAAAATGTTTCATTTCAAGCAGAGTGCATAATAAATTGCAATAATTGTAATGTGCCATAAATCCCAGAGCCTATGCATTTTGCATTTGATTCAGGATTGAGGTCAGGAAATTTGGAGAAATTTAAAGAAAATGATTCATCAGTCCTTTTGTTCTGTTGGCTAGGGTCCCGGGATTCTTGAGCTGTGCCCAGCTGACGAGCTTTTGAAGATGGCACAATAACCGTCCAGTGATGCCTGACCATGACAGCACAGCCCTCTTAAGCCGGCAAACCAAGAGGAGAAGAGTTGACATTGGAGTGAAAAGGACGGTAGGGACAGCATCTGCATTTTTTGCTAAGGCAAGAGCAACGTTTTTTAGTGCCATGAATCCCCAAGGTTCTGAGCAGGACGTTGAGTATTCAGTAGTACAGCACGCAGATGGGGAAAAGTCAAATGTACTCCGCAAGCTGCTGAAGAGGGCGAACTCGTACGAAGATGCCATGATGCCTTTTCCAGGGGCAACCATAATTTCCCAGCTGTTGAAAAATAACATGAACAAAAATGGTGGCACCGAGCCCAGTTTCCAAGCCAGCGGTCTCTCTAGTACAGGCTCCGAAGTACATCAAGAGGATATATGCAGCAACTCTTCAAGAGACAGCCCCCCAGAGTGTCTTTCTCCTTTTGGCAGGCCTACTATGAGCCAGTTTGATATGGATCGCTTATGCGATGAGCACCTGAGAGCAAAACGCGCCCGGGTTGAGAATATCATTCGGGGTATGAGCCATTCCCCGAGTGTGGCATTAAGGGGCAATGAAAATGAAAGAGAGATGGCCCCGCAGTCCGTGAGTCCCCGAGAAAGTTACCGAGAGAACAAACGCAAGCAGAAGCTGCCCCAGCAGCAGCAGCAGAGTTTCCAGCAGCTGGTTTCAGCCCGCAAAGAACAGAAGCGAGAGGAGCGCCGACAGCTGAAACAGCAGCTGGAGGACATGCAGAAACAGCTGCGCCAGCTGCAGGAAAAGTTCTACCAGATCTACGACAGCACCGATTCTGAAAATGATGAAGATGGTAACCTGTCGGAAGACAGCATGCGCTCCGAGATCCTGGAAGCCCGCGCTCAGGACTCTGTAGGCAGGTCAGACAACGAGATGTGTGAGCTGGACCCAGGACAGTTCATTGACCGGGCCCGAGCCCTGATCAGGGAGCAGGAGCTGGTGGAAAACAAGCCCAAGAGAGAAGGGAACAACAACAAAGAGAGAGACCACGGGCCAAACTCCTTACAACCAGAAGGCAAACATTTGGCCGAGACCTTGAAACAAGAACTGAACACTGCCATGTCGCAAGTGGTGGACACCGTGGTCAAAGTCTTCTCGGCTAAACCCTCCCGCCAGCTTCCTCAGGGCTTCCCACCTCTGCAGGTCCCCCAGGCCAGGTTCGCAGTCAACGGTGACAACCACAACTTCCACACGGCCAACCAGCGCCTGCAGTGCTTTGGCGATGTCATCATTCCGAATCCCCTGGACACTTTTGGCAATGTGCCCATGCCCAGCTCCACAGACCAGACAGAAGCACTGCCCCTGGTGGTTCGGAAAAACTCATCCGACCAGTCTGCCTCTGGCCCGGCCGCTGGCGGCCACCACCAGCCCCTGCACCAGTCGCCTCTCTCGGCCACTGCAGGCTTTACCACCTCCACCTTCCGCCACCCTTTTCCCCTCCCCTTGATGGCCTACCCATTTCAGAGTCCATTAGGTGCTCCCTCCGGCTCCTTCTCGGGCAAAGACAGAGCCTCTCCCGAATCCTTAGACTTGACTAGGGATACGACGAGTCTGAGGACCAAGATGTCATCCCATCACCTGAGCCATCACCCCTGCTCACCAGCACACCCTCCCAGCACGGCTGAGGGGCTCTCCTTGTCCCTCATCAAGTCCGAGTGTGGAGATCTGCAAGACATGTCTGACATCTCACCTTATTCGGGAAGTGCAATATCCTTTTCTTTCCCCCCTCTTCAAGGAGCAAACCCCCAAACTCAGACTGCATTTCCCCAGGGATTAGGTTTACACAGGGTGATAGACAATAAGATTGTGCGGATTGTACATAGGCTTTTGAATCTCTCTCGTAAGGACATGATACTCTCTGTTTGCTGTCAGCTCTGAGTAAGGCCTTTTTCTGATTGCAGGGAAACTTCCCTGGACATCTCTGCAACTTTCATTGCTTCAGAGGAGTGGTCTTCAATGGGGGGGTGTTTCCACAGCACTCTGTGTCTTTATACAGTCTGTCCTGGTTTATCCTCTCTCCTTTTTTTTTTTTTCAAGAGTAGATTCAGAGATGGAAAAACAAAATCTCTCCTTGTAAAATGCTGAATTCTTTCAGGTTTTTTTTTTCTTTTTACAAAGATGGTAAGTTTGATTCTGGTGGAAGGAGAAAAGTCAGTTTTCAGACTCCTTTAAGAAGAATTTTCTCACTTTACAATGTCTCTGGGACCCCTGGCTCCTAATTAAATCTCACCAAGAGCCCTTGATTAGAAGGAAGCTTGCTCTCCTGGGAGGATGAAGGAAGGACCTGGGTGAGGAGTTCCATTTTGCCTTTAATCTTTAAGTGAGATTTTTTTTTAAATGAAACATGCAGGTACTGATTTATTCAGGCAGCATCAGTCTCTCTCGTTCACCCAAGGTCTGTTCTATGGGTCTGGTGCAGCTGCTTCTACGCATGATTAACCTCTGCTCAGCCATACACAGAAATCTTTTGTCCTAACATACACAAAGCAAATTATTTTGGAAAGCAAGAGAGCACAATTAAATATAAAACTCAGCTGTATTCGACTTTAAAATGGCTCTCTTTCTATGACTCCTTCAAATTCTGAACCTGACTTTTATGTAGAGATGACAGTTATATTTTTTTTAGTAGACCTATCCTTCACTCTAGCTATTTTTAGCCCCATGATTTTTCCCCCTCTATCTAAATTGGTCCTTTCTGTGAATTTTTAAAAAAATCTTGTGACTATTAGTCTTTTAGGGTAGTAGACTAATAGCATTTGAGGGCAGGTGGAGGCATGTTTCTTGTATAATAAATTACCAGATGGATATAAAATTTAGCAATTAAGTTGGCTGTTGCTAAATTGAGGATTTTGAGCAATCGTCTTGATGACTAGAGACTGACATTTTAGTATCAAAGCCCACTCCAGAGGCGGCCATGAAAGTGCCAAGTCCCAGCTATGGTAGAAATGTTTTCCTAGGGTCATCCTCTTGAGATGGTAGAAAAGTCATTGGGAAGGAGAATTGAATCCATAAGTGTGAGACTCTCTTGGGCCATTAAACATGGAGAATCTTGCCATAATGAAGAGAAGACTTGGGTAAATGGGAAGAGAAAAACATTAATGTCTTATAGTTGAGCCTTGGCTTCATTGCTGAAGCTAAGCTGCAGCACACACCGTGCCATTGAGGCATTGCAAGCAGGCAGTACATTTTGGTGAAGATGATTAGAATGTGGCTGTTGGTGATGAGCAAAACAAAGTAACACACAATGGCTCAAATGGTTTGTTTTTTACCATTTGCCAAAAAAAAAGCATCTTTTTTGAAGTTTATACCAGGAGTATAATGTCTAGGACTAGACTCTTACACCTCTGAGATCCCTGAATTAATTTTGAAAATAGTAATAATTGTACTCTCTCTCTCTCTCTCTCTCTCTCTCTCTCTCTCTCTCTCTCTCTCTCTCTCTCTCTCTCTCTCTCTCCTTCTTCCTCCCTCCCCCCCTCAGTGTCACTGTCTCTCACATCCACAGACAGGAAAGGGACATGTATTCCCACTTTCATAAATATTTGAAGATAATTGTCAAGTCCTACAAGTTCACACTAAGCTCTTGTGTGTAACACCAGTTTATGTTCTTTGATTTAAACTTGCTATAATTAGATGGTTATAATTATGACTGTTTGGGGCCAGTCCTGAGACTTGAACTCAGGGCCTGGGCATAGTCCCTGAGCTCTTTTGCTCAAGGCTAGTGCTCTACCACCTGAATCACAACTCTACTTCCAGGATTGTTTTTTTGTTTTTGTTTTTTTGTTTTTTAGTAATTTTGGAGAGATAATAGTCACACAGACTTTTTGCCTGGGCTGGCTTTGAACCATGATCCTCATATGTCAACCTGTGGCTAGGAGTACAGGTGTGAGCTACCAGCAAGTGGTTATAATTTTTGCATCTGTATGTTTGCGCCGGTGCTGGGACTTGAATTCAGGACTTGGATACCATCTCTGAGCTTTTGTACTCAAGGCTAGCGCTCTACTACTTAATCCATAGCTCCAATTCCAGTTTTGGATGGTTAATTGGAGATGGGAGTCTCATAAACTTTCCTGCCTAAACTGGCTTCAATCTGCCACCCTTATACCTCAGCCTTCTACATAACTAGGATTACAGGCATGAGCTGCCTGTACCCAATTAATTATGACTTTAAAAAGAAGTCTTGGGGCTAGGAATTTGGCCTACTGGTAGAGTGCTTGCCTAGCATGCACGAAGACCTGAGTTTGATTCCTCAGTACCACATGCACAGAAAAAAGCCTGAAGTGGTGCTGTAGCTCAAGTGGTAGAGCTCTAGTCTTGAGAAAACCCAGGACAGTGCTCAGGCCCTGAGCCCAAGCCCAGGACGGGCAAAAACACATTTTTGAAGTCATTTAGATTGCTTTAAGTGTTACCTATTCTTATTGTTTTACCACTTCTCTCTAAATCCCTGAAGAATTTTGAGGATTTGAAGAGAAAGATGTCCTAATCAGTTTCTTAATGTAAAGAAAATTCTGTTGCATGTCCCATGCATTTTCTGCATGGAATAACCTCCCATGTCTGGCACCAACATAAGATTCTGTTGAATGGTGAAAAGAAGTAGCCACATTGCCCGAATTGTCCACTCTTTACCTGTAGCTGTTTCTTTCTTATGATTTGTTGCAAATGATTACATTTTCCACTTCTTTGCCCATCTAATCTCTGGCTTTTGCTCTTTTTTTTTTTTTAACACACTGTGCTTTTAGCCATTTATATCTTATAGTCATTCATATCCTATTTCTCCAAAGAAGACAAGCTTTTTTTCCCCCCACAATTCTGAAACAACTGGGAATCTCAATGTTTGATAGACTAAACCCCCTGCCTCCCTCTGCTCCTGTCTCTAACTCTGTATGGCCATGAGTTCTTCCCTTGGATTATCTAACCATAGAATTCTTCTATCTTGGGGCCGGATGTTTGGCCTAGTGGTAGAGTGCTTGCCTAGTATGCCTGAAGACCTGGGTTTGATTCCTCAGTACCACGTGTATAGAAAAAGCTGGAAATGGTACTATGGCTCAAGTGGTAGAGCGCTAGCCTTGAGAAAGTACTAGGACAATGCCCAGCCCTTGAGTTTAAGCCCCAGGACTGGCAAAAAAAAAGACAAAAATTAAAAGATTTGAGTTTTACTTTAAAAATTCTATCTTACAAAATTATTTTATCTCTTCAATTACACATCAATTCTTAAGTTTCAACACATTTCAGGGACTCAAGTGGAGCATTATGGAGCCTTATTTGAATATGTTATACAACTACTAGAAAAGATCAGTAGAGATATGTATAAATGAATGAAATGGTATTACTGTGACTTGTCATTTTTATGTTTCTATTTTTACCTCTGTTTCCAAAATTGCTATAAATCATTTTTTTGCACTGGGGTACTGAGGTTCAAACTCAGGTTCTTGCATATGCTAGACAAATATCCTAAATAATTTAATTCTTTAGGCATGCTCTTTTTCTACTCCAAAGGTCAACATCTGTTTGGTTTTTTTTTTTAAACAAAGTAGCCAAGATAAGTACTACTAAGACTATCAGCTTATCTAATAAATCCATTCTAAGTTGAGTACATTAAACATATATGGTCTAAATAATAGAGCACACGGTTTCATTCTCTCCTTTAGTAGAAAGAAAGCGTGTGTGTGTGTGTGTGTGTGTGTGTGTGTGTGTGTGTGTGTGTGTGTGTTAAACTGAATGTCAACACGTCTGGCCAAAGATCTCAAAGAACTCAAGTCTTGGAAATAAAAACTGCGCTTAGTATCTTTGCAAATGAACCTCTTTAATCAAATAGTAAGTTTTATTCAAATTCTAAAAGAAAGACCCAGCCAATTGCTTTTCTTCATGATGTTCCTTGTTATCTGTCCTCTTTGCATCTCAAGAAAAATAGCCTTGGGTAGGCCTCAAACATTTGCATGTACCCAATTAAAGGACAAGAGTAGTATTATAAGCCATTAAGATGTGCAGGTGAAGACACTGACCTGTGACAGCCAGCTTTCCTCTACTCAACCTTTAGAAGGAATATTAGACATATTTGAAGTGTAAGAGGAAAATTATTTAGTGCTGTGAAATTAAAGACCAAAAAGACTAGAAAACATGGATTAAACTGGAATTTCAAAAATATGTAATAATCCATAGAACTTTATCTCTTATGTTTTTTAGAAGCCTGTGTCACCTTTGTAATTCTATTAGTTATAGTTTATAATGAATTAATATAAGTTAGAGACTGGGCTCTTCACTAACCCAACATCCAGACAAAAAAATACAGTCAGTAAAATAATATTTAATTAAAGAGAGCTCCAGAAACAATGGATCCCTCTGATTATGGCAAACTTCATGGGGCTTGTCATTATTAGTTTCTCTTCCTTTCCAGGGAAAGCCTCTTGGAAACTGCAAAGAGGAGAAATAAAGAAAAACTAAAATTCTTCACATGTCAAAATGCTTTAGAAAAATGTAAGAGCCCCAATCCATTTGCTTAGACTAAACCATTAAGCATCAGCCACAATGCAGAGTTCAACTGGAAAAAAAAAAAAAAAAGAATTTCCTCCTTCCAGCCTTTACAACCTATTATTCTTCCATTTGCCTTTCTGCTGCCCTGGCTGCTCCTCCCGCTGCTGTGTTTAGGTAAGGTTATATTGTACTTGGTAAATAGACAACACTTAGATTCTCAGGTTGTTTGGACACTGCATTAGATTCAGCTGTACTCTCTTGCTTCTCATGATCTCTTTTTATTCCAGAGCAGATGTCTTTCATTAATTTATGGATTTGTCATCTTCCTTCTTTTCTTCTTCTTTTCTGTTTTCTTTCTTTCTTTTCTTCTTCTTTTTTTCTTTTTTACACCTGGCAGCTGTCTCAAGTTTCAGCAGTTATTGTCTATTTTGCATCACGCATAGAATTGAATGTCATCTGTCTTCACAATGCTAAGAGAATTGAAGGCAAAGCCACATGAACTGCCGGACAGATCTTGCTTGCGTTCCATCCCCCTCACCCTCAGCCCCCGCCCCCACCCCCTTTACCTCCTTAATATTTATTTGTGCTCATTTTCTTTCCTGGCCTTGAATGGAGCTTAGCTCGTGTTCAGTACAGCTGTATGTTTACTGAATCTATTCCATCATGAGTCATTGTGCGTGTGTAAGTATCCAGGAAACAGCCAGTGCTTTCTTGGAAGAACAGTTGCTTTTCAGCACAAGCACTTAAAAGGGAAATTAACCAATTGGTCAGTTCAGATTTATTTTGAGGAGGAAAAAAAAGGATTATCTAGCTGTTGGCTTTTAAATGTTTCATTAGCTATTTTTAATAGTTTATTAGAAACATCTATGTTATGGGAATTTTATCTTGATCTCACAATGAACAAAAGATAAAGATTTATTCTGTGTTCTTATGTCAACCGATTGATTCCAAGTATTTCCAACAGGAAACAATTTGAAGCAAAAATGAACTTGAGAAATCCAAATTACCATAGTTTTAGTTCCCACTAAACAAAATAACCTCTGACTCCTGATTTAAAAAAAATTCTAATGGATTTAAAAAAAATAAAAATAACTGAAACACTTTAGTAAAATTTAGATGAATCGAAAGCCACGGTGGGGGATTGTGAGTGTTGGTTGCTCTGTGCCTTGAGACACAGAACAAAACAATTTGTCTTTTGTATTGGACCAAATCTTGATAAGTTTGAAGATTTACAATTACCCATATATATTAGGTTGTTTTCCTATAGCCTTCTGAAAGGAAAGATTAGAACCCAGATCTAAGGCTATTTATTCAAGTTTGCACTTGTCTAAAACTCTTATCATGAGGCAGTAGGAGACAGCTTGCAACTATTATTTTACTTTTCCATTTGGACAGATGGTCCTGAAGTGTGCCGGGCTCCTTTAGCCTTCTCTATCAGTCTAATGGAGGTTACTGGAGGGGCTTTCAGCTCTTTCCTTGGCACAAGAAGTATGTCAGTCATAAATTATCGTCTTTGTAATCATTAAGAACCTCAAACAAAAACACAAGTTCAGTTAAGCTGCTTTGGCTTACAGATAACAAATTCAAAATTTCTTTCTTCAGTATTTATTTTAGCACACACACACACATACACAAAACTGTAATACTTTTCTATTTACAAACCAAGGTGATCTCTTTTTTCCCCTGCAGTGTCAAGGGATATGAAAGGAGACGTTAATTGAGCAAATTCTCAGCAGAATATTTGGTTAAACACTCTGTTACAAGCAGTCAAGGGCTTATCAATATTAATTTGATTATGTGTCTCTAGTCCTTTCCAGGTTCCCTTCCATTCTAATGATTAGTCATGCTGTATTTGATGGAGAACACTGGGAAACCTTTGTTTTTCCTAAATGTCTGTGTGTATCCAATCTTTCTTCCTAAGGTGTGAAATTTTGGTTCAGTAGCTAATGGGGTGTGTGTGTGTGTGCGCGTGCGTGTACACACGTACTCATGCATGGACATACTTTGTTTTTATTTTTTTCCCACATATTTTTCACAAACTCTCCTTTAAGAGAAAAATCCTTAGAGAAGCTTCTAAGAAGGACCCTTAATTGACCTTGTGGGGGACCACATTGATTTTCTCCACGTGCATCTTCATTTCTGATAAATTATAAAGCCATTAATTTGCTGAGGAAATGGCAGGGCCAGGCTGCGGCACAGATGTGACCAGAGCCATCCCAGCTCGGAGTCTGCTGAGAAGTGCCAAGAATCTGGGACAGAATCAGGAAGCCTGGATTGTTATGGTTAGCCTCGCATTCTCTTGGGAACTGTTGTAGTTGCTGCTGTTTACAGATCTAAAAGGTAATGATGTTTCCAGATAAATAGGCCTTCTTATTTGGGGTAAGTGGCCATTTATTGATCTGCTAACCCACATTTATTGATTTGTTAGCCCCAACTACTGTGTCACTCTCAAAGGAGTTAACTATAAATCCAGGACAAGCAAATTGTATTTGATTTTGGACGGTCGCTTTAACAAAAGCAACACCCCCACTCTACACTCTCAGTGCCAAAACAACCCCCCCCACACACACAGTCTGAGCTGTGGTTTATAAAGGCAACAATTAAAGGACCTAATAACAAGAAAACAGGAAGAAACAGAGTGAAAATCTATATTAGGTCATATAAAAGGTAAAATGTGAAGCTTGTATAAGCTTGTTGGAAATAATGCACTTCTTATTTTTACATGTTTATAAACCACACAGAGAGAAGAGACAATCAGAGCTGCGATTTCTAAGAGGGAAAGAATGTCTAGTGATAAGAGGTGTACAGTACATGTTGAGTACATTTGTCCCCCTAGCAACAGGTGAATGTAATATGTAGCATAGGGATATAGAACAAAGAGAGAGAAGAAAGACTTGACCATCCTTACTCTGAAGTAGCTAAGAATTTGCAACTAAATTCTGTGTCCACTCCATTCCTAGCAGGCAATGGACATTCAGTAAACAGCAGCAAGTTAGCAATAGATTCTTTAGCTAATACTGTAGCCCACTGGGGCTGATCTAGACATGTTGAGGGAGGGGATTGTGGAGTGGGAGATGGGAGGGAGATGTTCTTGTTGTTTATGGAATTTTTATTTGATTTGATTTTTGTTTGCCTTAACCAATTGCATCCTACATGCAGGAAGGATTATCACCCAATCACTTGAAAAAAGCAAAGCTCATGTTCTTTTATACCCGTTATCCCAGCTCCAATATGCTGAAGACTTACTTCTCTGATGTCAAGGTAGGCACATTCTTTATTCGTAGTTTTTCTTTTTCTTTTTTTCCTATTTATGAGCTCTCAGAACTTTCTGGGATTTGAACTCTTGTAAGTTAATGGATGAATATGGGATCCAATTATTAATTCAGCTGTGTCATAATTGATTGCATACACTTGTCCTTTTGTCTAGAGGTACACTAAACAAACATGTCACTTGGTATAATATGACTGAAGGACCAGTTTCAGAGTCATGTGGGTTCCTGGCAAAGTCTTGTCAACTTAGCTTCGGTCTATGTTTCAGTAGCTTTTTGCAAGAAATTTCCACTGGTAGTGAATGGATGTGCTTTAGAGAATATTTCCTTTTCCGCCTCTCGGTTGCATCACTAAAACTGTTTCTGTTTTTGTTTCTCTTGCTTTCTCCATATTTGTGCCTATGAAAGCAAACTCTAGCACCTCGCCCCCCTCCCCAGTCAAAAAGGAGCGTACATTGAAATTCTCTATGCAGTAGCTGCTTAAAAACAAAAGTGATGATTGTCTCTTATTTACAACTTAATTTGTTGTTGATGTAGAGTACACTGAGCATAAGGAGAATGAATAAAGTGACAGATTCAGGACACATTATTCAAATGAGGATATGAAAGCTGTCGGCCTACAGCTGCAGCCTCCCTTACACTACAGAATATTGGGACCTCCTGGTTGTGTGTGTGTGTGTGTGTGTGTGTACACGTGTGTGCATGTCTGTGTTGTGTGTGGATTTTAAGTAATTGTTTGCATCAACTTGATGCTGCGTTAATCATCAGTAACTTTTTAAAACATAGATTGGGTTTTGATGATAATGACATGCATGGTATCATTATCTGAGGAACTTGATTAACATTACATTAACTGAGATTTAGTTTATTAGGGTTGGGTGGCTTTTCTGTACTCCTTGCCTACTCACCCCCATATGTACAAGTTCTTTTTTTCTGCCAGATCATGCGCACTCATCTCCCACTGCCCTGCCTGCACGCAGCCTGTTTGTGCCTGACTCATGCCCAAGTTGTGTCCCTGGCCCCATTTTGCAGGGCTACTCATTTCAGTTCCTTTCAGTGATGTTTTATTTGGCCTTATTGGAAAAGTTCTGTTTCAGTCTGTTTACTTTTGAATTGTGTATCAATGGTAGCCTTTTATCTTTTTCCTTTTCTTTAAGTGGAAGGCTTATGTTTTGTTCTCACCCAGAAATGACCAGTCAGCTGTATGGGACAGGATGGTGAAGGCAGAGAAAGTCAGCACTGTAGACAGCTAAGAACCATTATGTGTACAATTTTCAAGAGCAATAGGAGGCTAAATAAAGGGTCAGTCTAGAAAAAAATCTAGAGATTTGTTCATTGGTAGATGACTGGCCACCTAGAACCTGCTAGAACCTAGCATAAAATTGACTTCCCCATACTTTGCTTCTAATATGAAAAAGAGGGAGGAGAAGATTATTGTATGCATTGTGTAGGGGGGTGAGGGGGGGTGAGAGAATTACCTCCTTCATTCCTCTCTGTGCTATGATCGGTGGCAGTGTTATATCATTATGACAATACCTTATTTATATAGCACCTTTCATCCGTAAGGAAGCCAAAGAGCTTTACAAGCTGCATACATAAGGATCACTCACCCACACTGAAGAGTAGCCACCTGGCGGGTAGAAAACTCAACCATTCTGAGGCAGCAGTCCCACCCAACAGGGGAGCATAAAAACATTCATGTTTTTGTGTACATACACATGGGGTGGGGAAGAAGGTAAGATGGAGAAGACTGATTATTAATCAGTAGTTTTATCAAAATGATATAATACAGACCCACAAGAAAACAGTTCCATTCCTTCAGAAAACACCTAAGCCTTACCGAAAAAAAAAATACCTA